>NC_057801.1:786193767-786199126 GCF_018294505.1 Triticum aestivum
GCCACCCGTTCCCCGACCCGTCGTCGTCGCCGCGCGCGCCGCCCGCCCCTTCCCCGACCCCGTCGCCGTCGCCGCACGCGCTGCCCCTTCCCCAACCCCGTCGCTGTCGCCCCGACCACAACACGCCGCCTTCGGTCCAGCCGCCGGCGCCCTTTCCTCTTATTTTTTTGTGCATTTTATGTATATGTTCTCTGTGTATATATGTATATGTTCTCTGTGTATATATGTTCATATATGCAAAAGTTAGATTTTAGAAAAACTTTATATATGCAAAAATTTATACATATATGTAAGTGTATATGTATGTATAGATGTATGTATGTGGATACATGAGGGGGGTCGATATACCCCCTCTCCGGTAGCATTTTTGTGCATTTTAGGTTAGTGTATATATGCAAAAGATAGATTTTTAGAAAAAATACTATTTTTTCTGTTGATGATATGATGATGTTTTTTTTCATATATGCATTTTTTCATATATGTATTATTTCTTTAAGTTGTTAGTAGATACCGATTTTAGGTTAGTGCATTTTAGGTTAGTGTAGAGGAGAAATTTAAAGTAAAATAAGGAAAAGGAAGGAAAGAGGAAGAAGGAAGAAGGAAGAAAGAAGAAGAAAAAGAATGAGAGGAAAAAGGAAAATAAGAATATGAAGAAGAGGAGAGGAAGAAGAGGAGAAATAAATAAGAAGAGGAAAAAAGAAGAAAAAGAAGAGGAGAAGAAGAAAGGAATAGAGGAGAAGAAGAAAAAATAGAAAAACTTTTTTTTTCTTCTTCCTTCTTCCTTCTTCCTCTTTTCTTCCTTTTCCTTAATTATTTTCCTTTCTAGTCGTTGTCGATATAACCCCCTCGAGATAACTTCGACATGAGGGGCGGTCGATATAAATACCCCCCTCGACCCTCTCGCTCGACTAAAACTCTCGAGGACACCCAAACCCTAGAGAGAAAATGATGTTGGTCTCCTACCCCCTCCCGCCGCGCCCCTACCCGACAAATTAACTCTTTCGAAGCGTTGTTGTGTCGAGGCGACCCCAAACCCTAGAGAAGCAGCGTCGAGGCCACTAACATGATTCCTTATTGTGATTAGCTGGCTAGTTCTACGTTTGCCACTAGTTCCATCTGTACCATATATAAACATGTTGTAAATATTTGTAGAAACTATGGAGCACTGCCGAGACGAAGAAGCAGAAGCGATATTGAGGGACATAATCTCAAATGGAAGGGATGAAGTTGCGTCATTTCTCCTCGACACCGTTGTTGGTCAGCTAGAAGAACGGGGTGAAGAAGAGGGCTATGTTCATGATGGCTCCGGTGAAACAATGGAGGAACAAGAAGGAGACCGTGCTGACTGCTCCGGTGACCGAACCGAGCCCGACCAGGTATATATATATTAGTTAAGCCCGTGCTGACTAGTTAATTGATGCTTCCATTGTTTTGGTATATGTACACATATTAATTACTCTCGTCTTTCTTCCTTATAATTTCTAGCCCTCCGGATCGAGCATAACTTCGGTAAGGAGACGAGGCCCGAAGAAAAAGTTGAGCTCGGATGAAAAGTTTGAGATCATAGAAATCGCGCCCGACGGCGAACCGATTGAACCCATCCGGACAAGGAAGGCATTTTCTTCTCAGTGCGGGGTTCTTGTTAGGGAGAAGATCCCGATCAGCATCCAGCAATGGTATAAGCCTAAGGAGGAAGACCCTGAGGTGTCTTATGTCAATGATACGCAGAAAGAATTTCTTTGGACTGAGCTGAAGGCAAATTTCACCCTACCGCCAGAGGAGGATCCGGAGAACCCAGCTAAAGAGGAATTAATCAAGTCTTGTGCTCTTAAGAAGATGGCAACCCTAATGAGGAGGTGGAGGAAAGAGCTGAACCAGTTTGTCAAAAATAAAAAGACACCAGAATTCATCGGCAAATATGAGAAATTATCCTTAATATATACTATTTATGTCATTAAGTCTCTATATATAGCTCGGCAGCCCTAATGAGGAGGTGGAGGAAAGAGCTGAACCCTAATGTATTATTTCTGTCATTAAGTCTCTATATATAGCTCGGCTCTTTCATTGCATGTATTTATAATTAATTATCCTCAATATATTATGCAGATTGAAGATCCTCGAGTGCAAAAAACAAGAAATTTATGATATTGGGTTCATTAACACAAATATCATAGATGTATTTCTGGTTGAAAAGAACGTCAAAGAGGCCGAGGACAACTTGCTACAATCGTTGATCAAAAATCAAAACAAAGATACCATACTCTTTCCTTACAACGGCCCGTGAGTGTTACTGTCGTGTGCATATTCGGTTTCCCTTATTACTCAAGCGAGCTTATAGTAATGTAATTGATGAGTTATGCATGCGTGCGCAGGTACCACTATATTCTTCTGGAGATTAAGCTTGAGCGTGGACTAGTAACCGTCTTAGACTCGAGACGGAAAGATCCCAAATCCTATGCGGACATCACTGTAATGCTCAGCAAGTAAGTTCAATCGATCATTATCGCACCATATCGGCAACTTTTTGTTCATTTCCTGATATCTCAAGTCATAATAATAATTTTCTTTGTCTTGCAGGGTTTGGAAACAGTTCACCGTAGAAGCTCCGGGACTTCCAAAGGAGCTGACATATAAATGGCCGAAAGTAAGTACTACTGGCTAGCTAGTTGCGCGCATCTCCCGTTGATTCTATAGCTATACTTTCATCAATGCCATTTATAATGCTTCATTATCAGTTTGATTGACCTCTATTTCTTGTAAAGTGCTTGTGGCAGGAGGAAGGGAATGATTTCTGTGGATACTACGTGTGCGAGTTCATCCACACCGCGACTTTGAAAAACAAGCGGGGCTACTCTCAAAGACAATATGAAGTGCGTAAGCAATAATATTCACAATTTCATTTTATTACACCATCATTTCTGTTGAGTTTCATTCATATATATGTATTAATTAACCCCCTTCTTCAAATTAGACGTGATAGATGCGGAATGAACTCCTAGAACCAGATCGCATGAAAGCAATTCAAGAGGAATTGGCGGGATTCTTTCTTGACCACGTCATCAATAAAGCCGGAGAATACCATGTGGAAATTGATTTCAAATGCTAGGGGTTTGTAATTAAGAGATATTATACATATTGTACATGTATGTAGCCAGTAGCGTTGGATACATGATATGAAAACTTGTTGTTCGACCAATCTCTCGGAGAAGGAGAGGTCGATCGATCACTTCTCTCGGTATGCATGACGAACTTCTGTACTGAATGGTTCTCTCGATCACTTATGTATATATAGTACATAGCGTCGACCAAGCATGGACATAAGAGAGGACACTTCTCTCTATTAATTAGCTAGCTAACACAATATATGAAACACCTAAATTAACCCCCCAAACCCCCCAACCTCCCCTCCTTTCAAAAAAAAACAAAAACCCCAGCCACTGGAATGCTGACGCATGGATGCCTTTTGGTCCCGGTTGGAGCCACCAACCGGGACCCAAGCCCCCCTGACTGGGCTTGGCGCACAGGGCCACGTGGAGGCACATTGGTCCCGGTTCTGGTTTGAACCAGGACTAATGGGTGGAGGTATTAGTAATGGCCCATTAGTCCCGGTTCATGAACCGAGACTAAAGGCCCTTACGAACCGGGACTATTAGGTGTTTTTCTACTAGTGTCTATCACTACTATCGAGATTCAACAAAAATAGACCACTCTTCAAGGGTGCATGACCATAAAAGATATTACTCGTATAAATAGAACAACCATTATTCTCAGATTTAAATGAATAAGCATCTCGCATCAAACAAGATCCAGATATAATGTTCATGCGCAACGCTGGCACCAAATAACAATTATTCAGGTCTAAAACTAATTCCGAAGGTAGATGTAGAGGTAGCGTGCCGACGGCGATCACATCGCCTTTGGAACCATTTCCCACGCGCATCGTCACCTCGTCCTTAGCCAGTCTTCGCTTAATCCGTAGTCCCTGTTTCGAGTTGCAAATATTAGCAACAGAACCAGTATCAAATACCCACGTGCTACTGCGAGATCTGGCAAGGTACACATCAATAACATGTATATCACATATACCTTTGTTCACCTTGCCATCCTTCTTATCCGCCAAATACTTGGGGCAGTTTCGCTTCTAGTGACCAGTCTGTTTGCAGTAGAAGCACTCAGTCTCAGGCTTAGGTCCAGATTTGGATTTCTTCTCTTGAGCAGCAACTTGTTTGCTGTTCTTCTTGAAGTTCCCCTTCTTCTTCTTCCCTTTACCCTTTTTCTTGAAACTGGTGGTCTTGTTGACCATCAACACTTGATGCTCCTTCTTGATTTCTACCTCCGCAGCCTTTAGCATTGCAAAGAGCTCGGGAATTGTTTTGTTCATCCCTTGCATATTATAGTTCATCACGAAGCTCTTGTAGCTTGGTGGCAGTGATTGAAGAATTCTGTCAATGACACTATCATCCGGAAGATTTACTCCCAGTTGAATCAAGTGATTGTTATACCCAGACATTTTGAGTATATGTTCACTGACAGAACTATTCTCCTCCATCTTGCAGCTATAGAACTTATTGGAGACTTCATATCTCTCAATCCGGGCATGTTCTTGAAATATTAACTTCAACTCCTAGAACATCTCATATGCTCCATGACGTTCAAAACGTCGTTGAAGTCCCGGTTCTAAACCGTAAAGCATGGCACACTGAACTATCAAGTAGTCGTCAGCTTTGCTTTGCCAGACGTTCTTAACGTCGTCAGTTGCATCTCTAGCAGGCCTGGCACCTAGCGGTGCTTCCAGGACGTAATTCTTCTGTGCGGCAATGAGGATAATCCTCAAGTTACGGACCCAGTCCGTGTAATTGCTACCATCATCTTTCAACTTTGGTTTCTCAAGGAACGCATTAAAATTCAACGGAACAACAACACGGGCCATCTATCTACAACGACATAGACAAGCAAAATACTATCAGGTACTAAGTTCATGATAAATTTAAGTTCAATTAATCATATTACTTAAGAACTCCCACTTAGGTAGACATCTCTCTAATCATCTAAGTGATCACGTGATCCAAATCAACTAAACCATAACCGATCATCACGTGAAATGGAGTAGTTTTCAATGGTGAACATCACTATGTTGATCATATCTACTATATGATGCATGCTCGACCTTTCAGTCTTAGTGTTCCGAGGCCATATCTGCATCTGCTAGGCTCGTCAAGTTTAATTCGAGTATTCTGCGTGTGCAAAACTGGCTTGCACCCATTGTAGATGAACGTAGAGCTTATCACACCCGATCATCACGTGGTGTCTTGGCACGACGAACTTTGGCAACGGTGCATACTCAGGGAGAACGCCTTTA
>NC_057801.1:786199337-786211336 GCF_018294505.1 Triticum aestivum
TCATCACCGGCGCGCACCTTGATCTCCATCGTCGCATCGTTGTCGTCTCGCCAACTAGTGCTTGTACGACTATTGCTACCGCTTAGTGATAAAGTAAAGAAATTACAGGGCGATTGCATTGCATACAATAAAGCAACAACCATATGGCTCCTGCCAGTTGCCGATAACTTTGTTACAAAACATGATCATCTCATACAATAAAATTTAGCATCATGTCTTGACCATATCAAATCACAACATGCCCTGCAAAAACAAGTTAGACGTCCTCTACTTTGTTGTTGCAAGTTGTACGTGGCTGCTATGGGCTGAGCAAGAACCGTTTCTTTCCTACGCATCAAAACCACAACGATAATTTGTCAAGTTAATTCTGTTTAAACCTTCTCAAGGATCGGGCGTAGCCACACTCGGTTCAACTAAAGTTGGAGAAACTGACACCCGCCAGCCACCTATGTGCAAAACACGTCGGTAGAACCAGTCTCGCGTAAGCGTACGCGTAATGTCGGTCTGGACCGCTTCATCCAACAATACCGCCAAACCAAAGAATGACATGTTGTTAAGCAGTATGACTTGTATCGCCCACAACTCACTTGTGTTCTACTCGTGCATATAACATCTACGCATAAAACCAGGCTCGGATGCCACTGTTGGGGAATGTAGTAATTTCAAAAAAATTCCTACGCACACGCAAGATCATGGTGATGCATAGCAACGAGAGGGGAGAGTGTTGTCCACGTACCCTCGTACACCGAAAGCGGAAGCGTTAGCAAAACACGGTTGATGTAGTCGTATGTCTTCATGATTCGATTGATAGAGTACCGAACGTACGACACCTTCGAGTTCAGCACACGTTCAGCTTGATGACGTCCCACGAACTCCGATCCAGCAAAGCTTTACGGGAGAGTTTCGTCAGCACGACGGCGTGATGACGGTGTCGATGATGCTACCGACGCAGGGCTTCGCCTAAGCACCGCTACAATATTACCGAGGTGGAATATGGTGGAGGGGGGCACCGCACACGGCTATGAGATCAATGATCAATTGTTGTGTCTAGAGGTGCCCCCTGCCCCAGTATATAAAGGAGCAAGGGGGGAGGCGGCCGGCCAGGAGGAGGGCGCGCCAAGGGGGGAGTCCTACTCACGATGGGAGTAGGATTCCTCCTTTCCTTGTTGGAGTAGGAGATGGGAAGGAAGGGAGAGAGAGAGAGAGGAAGGAAAGGGGGGCGCCCCCCTTCCTTGTCCTAGTCCGACTAGAGGGGGAGGGGACGCACGGCCTGCCCTAGCCGCCCCTCCTCTTCTCCACTAGGGCCCATGAGGCCCAATAAACCCCCCGGGGGGTTCCGGTAACCCCCCGGTACTCCCGTATATGTCCGAAACCTTCCGAAACTATTCCGGTGTCCGAACATAGTCATCTAATATATTGATCTTCACGTCTCGACCATTTCGAGACTCCTCGTCATGTAGATGATCATATCTGGGACTCCGAACTACCTTCGGTACATCGAAACACAAAAACTCATAATACCGATCGTCACCAAACTTTAAGCGTGCGGACCCTACGGGTTCGAGAACTATGTAGACATGACCGAGACACGTCTCCAGTCAATAACCAATAGCGGAACCTGGATGCTCATATTGGCTCCCACATATTCTATGAAGATCTTTATCGGTCAAACCACATAACAACATACGTTGTTCCCTTTGTCATCGGTATGTTACTTGCCCGAGATTCGATCATCGGTATCTCAATACCTAGTTCAATCTCGTTACTGGCAAGTCTCTTTACTCATTACATAATGCATCATCCTGCAACTAACTCATTAGCTACATTTCTTGCAAGGCTTATAGTGATGTGCATTATCGAGAGGGCCCAGAGATACCTCTCCGACAATCAGAGTGACAAATCCTAATCTCGAAATACCTTCGGAGACACTTGTAGAGCACCTTTATAATCACCCAGTTACGTTGTGACATTTGGTAGCACACAAAGTGTTCCTCCGGTAAGCGGGAGTTACATAATCTCATAGTCATAGGAACATGTATAAGTCATGAAGAAAGCAATAGCAACATACTAAACGATCAAGTGCTAAGCTAACGAAATGGGTCAAGTTAATCACATCATTCTTCTAATGATGTGATCCCATTGATCAAATGATAACTCATATCTATGGTTAGGAAAATCAACCATCTTTGATCAATGAGCTAGTCAAGTAGAGGCATACTAGTGACACTATATTTGTCTATGTATTCACACATGTATTATGTTTCCAGTTAATACAATTCTAGCATGAATAATAAACATTTATCATGATATGAGGAAATAAATAACAACTTTATTATTGCCTCTTGGGCATATTCCTTCAGTCAGGCGGGTCACGAATGGCACCCCGACAAAGTCAGCACGTGGCGGAATTATGTCGCATAGGTTGGACACCTCCTTCTCGCTCAGCCTCATTATTTGAGCTATGATGGCTTCATGAACTGGGTCCTCATCATCTTCATCATCTTTGTCATCTTTGTCATCTTCATCATCTTCCGCCAGGTTGGGTCCTTCTGCTCTGAAGGAGAAGCTGATCAACTCACCACCAGTAAGACGCATGCGGGCGAGGAAACGGGCCCATCCATCTCCTCCAATCTGCAAATAAGTATATATGGATTATCTACACTATTAATAGTTCCTTAGATTCTACACTAATAAGCATGTGATCGAACTCTACACTAAAGCATATCATCGAATAGATTCCACACAACATACCATGTCATTGGACTCTACACTAAGTATTTCATCGGATAATTTGCATTTGTAAGTATAACATACCATATCATGTCGATCGACCATGGTACTTGTCAGTGTTGGGGAACGTGGTAATTTCAAAAAAATTCCTACGCACACGCAAGATCATGGTGATGCATAGCAACAAGAGGGGAGAGTGTTGTCCATGTACCCTCGTAGACCGAAAGAGGAAGCGTTAGCACAACGCAGTTGATGTAGTCGTATGTCTTCACGATCCGACCGATCAAGTACCGAACGTACGACACCTCCGAGTTCAGCACACGTTCAGCTCGGTGACGTCCCACGAACTTTGATCTAGCAGAGCTTTGCGGGAGAGTTTCGTCAGCACGACGGCGTGATGACAGTGTCGATGATGCTACTGACGCAGGGCTTCGCCTAAGCACCGTTACAATATTACCGAGGTGGAATATGGTGGAGGGGGCACACACGACTAAGAGATCAATGATCAATTGTTGTGTCTAGAGGTGCCCCCCTGCCCCCGTATAAAAAGGAGCAAGGGGGGAGGCGGCCGGCCAGGAGGAGGGTGCGCCAAGGGGGGAGTCCTACTCCCACCAGGAATAGGACTCCTCCTTTCCTTGTTGGAGTAGGAGATGGGAAGGAAGGGAGAGAGAGAGGAAGGAAAGGGGGGAGGGCGCTGCCCCCCCTCCTTGTTCTATTCGGACTAGAGGGAAAGGGGGCGCGCGGCCTGCCCTAGCCGCCCCTCCTCTTCTCCACTAGGGCCCCTGAGGCCCAATAAACCCCCCGGGGGGTTCCGGTAACCCCCCGGTACTGCGGTATATGTCTGAAACCTTCTGAAACTATTCCGGTGTCCGAACATAGTCGTCCAATATATCGATCTTCACGTCTCGACCATTTAGAGACTCCTCGTCATGTCCGTGAACATTTCCGAGACTCTGAACTACCTTCGGTACATCGAAACACAAAAACTCATAATACCGATCATCACCAAACATTAAGTGTGCGGACCCTACAGGTTCGAGAACTATGTAGACATGACCGAGACACATCTCCGGTCAATAACCAATAGCGGAACCTGGATGCTCATATTGGCTCCCACATATTCTACGAAGATCTTTATCGGTCAAACCGCATAACAAGATACGTTGTTCCCTTTGTCATCGGTATGTTACTTGCCCGAGATTCGATCGTCGATATCTCAATACCTAGTTCAATCTCGTTACCGGCAAGTCTCTTTACTCGTTACGTAATGCATCATCCCGCAACTAACTCATTAGCTACATTGCTTGCAAGGCTTGTAGTGATGTGCATTACCGAGAGGGCCCAGAGATACCTCTCCGACAATCGGAGTGACAAATCCTAATCTCGAAATACGTCAACTCAACAAGTACCTTTGGAGACACCTGTAGAGCACCTTTATAATCACCCAGTTACGTTGTGAAGTTTGGTAGCACACAAAGTGTTCCTCCGGTAAGCGGGAGTTACATAAGCTCATAGTCATAGGAACATGTATAAGTCATGAAAAAAGCAATAGCAACACACTAAACGATCAACTGCTAAGCAAACGGAATGGGTCAAGTCAATCACATCATTCTTCTAATGATGTGATCCCATTTATCAAATGATAACTCATATCTATGGTTAGGAAACTCAATCTTCTTTGATCAATGAGATAGTCAAGTAGAGGCATACTAGTGACACTATGTTTGTCTATGTATTCACACATGTATTATGTTTCCAGTTAATACAATTCTAGCATGAATAATAAACATTTATCATGATATGAGGAAATAAATAATAACTTTATTATTGCCTCTAGGGCATATTTTCTTCAGTCTCCCACTTGCACTAGAGTCAATAATCTAGATTACACAGTAATGATTCTAACACCCATGGAGTCTTGGTGTCGATCATGTTTTGCTCGTGGAAGAGGCTTAGTCAAAGGGTCTGCAACATTCAGATCCGTATGTATCTTGCAAATCTCTATGTCTCCCACCTAGACTTGGTCCCGAATGGAATTGAAGCGTCTCTTGATGTGCTTGGTTCTCTGGTGAAATCTAGATTCCTTTGCCAAGGCAATTGCACCAGTATTGTCACAAAAGATTTTCATTGGACCCGATGCACTAGGTATGACACCTAGATCGGATATGAACTCCTTCATCCAGACTCCTTCATTTGCTGCTTTTGAAGCAGCTATGTACTCCGCTTCATACGTAGATCCCGCCCCGATGCTTTGTTTAGAACTGCACCAACTGACAGCTCCACCGTTCAATATAAACACATATCCGGTTTGTGATTTAGAATCGTCCGGATCCGTGTCAAAGCTTGCATCGACGTAACCATTTACGACTAGCTCTTTGTCACCTCCATAAACGAGAAACATATCCTCAGTCATTTTCAGGTATTTCAGGATGTTCTTGACCGCTGTCCAGTGATCCACTCTTGGATTACTTTGGTACCTTCCTGCTAAACTAATAGCAAGACACACATCAGGTCTGGTACACAGCATTGCATACATGATAGAGCCTATGGCTGAAGCACAGGGAACATCTTTCATTTTCTCTCTATCTTCTGCAGTGGTCGGGCATTGAGTCTGACTCAACTTCACACCTTGTATTACAGGCAAGAACCCTTTCTTTGCTTGATCCATTTTGAACTTTTTCAAAACTTTATCAAGGTATGTACTTTGTGAAAGTCCAATTAAGTGTCTTGATCTATCTTTATAGATCTTGATGCCCAATATATAAGCAGCTTCACCGAGGTCTTTCATTGAATAACATTTATTCAAGTATCCTTTTATGCTATCCAGAAATTCTATATCATTTCCAATCAACAATATGTCGTCCACATATAATATTAGAAATGCTACAGAGCTCCCACTCACTTTCTTGTAAATACAGGCTTCTCCAAAAGTCTGTATAAAACCATATGCTTTGATCACACTATCAAAGCGTTTATTCCAACTCTGAGAGGCTTGCACCAGTCCATAAATGGATCGCTGGAGCTTGCACACTTTGTTAGAACCTTTTGGATCGATAAAACCTTCTGGTTGCATCATATACAACTCTTCTTCCAGAAATCCATTCAGGAATGTAGTTTTGACATCCATTTGCCAAATTTTATAGTCATAAAATGCGACAATTGCTAACATGATTCGGACAGACTTAAGCATCCCTACGGGTGAGAAAGTCTCATCGTAGTCAACCCCTTGAACTTGTCAAAAACCTTTCGCAACAAGTCGAGCTTTGTAGACAGTAACATTACCATCAATGTTAGTCTTCTTCTTGAAGATCCATTTATTCTCGATGGCTTGCCGATCATCGGGCAAGTCAACCAAAGTTCACACTTTGTTCTCATACATGGATCCCATCTCAGATTTCATGGCCTCAAGCCATTTTGCGGAATCTGGGCTCATCATCGCTTCCTCATAGTTCATAGGTTCGTCATGGTCAAGTAACATGACCTCTAGAATAGGATTACCGTACCACTCTGGTGTGGATCTTACTCTGGTTGACCTACGAGGTTCGGTAGTAACTTGATCTGAAGTTTCATGATCAATATCAGTAGCTTCCTCACTAATTGGTGTAGGCATCACAGGAACCGGTTTCTGTGATGAACTACTTTCCAATAAGGGAGCAGGTACAGTTACCTCATCAAGTTTTACTTTCCTCCCACTCACTTCTTTCGAGAGAAACTCCTTCTCTAGAAAGGATCCATTCTTGGAAATGAATGTCTTGCCTTCGGATCTGTGATAGAAGGTGTACCCAACAGTTTCCTTTGGGTATCCTATGAAGAAACATTTCTCTGATTTGGGTTCGAGCTTATCAGGTTGAAGTTTTTTTCACATAAGCATCGCAGCCCCAAACTTTAAGAAACGACAACTTTGGTTTCTTGCCAAACCATAGTTCATAAGGCGTCGTCTCAACGGATTTTGATGATGCCCTATTTAACGTGAATGCGGCCGTCTCTAAAGCATAACCCCAAAACGATAGCGGTAAATCAGTAAGAGACATCATAGATCGCACCATATCTAGTAAAGTATGATTACGACGTTCGGACACACCATTACGTTGTGGTGTTCCGGGTGGCGTGAGTTGCGAAACTATCCCGCATTGTTTCAAATGTAGACCAAACTCGTAACTCAAATATTCTCCTCCATGATCAGATTGTAGAAACTTTATTTTCTTGTTACGATGATTTTCCACTTCACTCTAAAATTCTTTGAACTTTTCAAATGTTTCAGACTTATGTTTCATTAAGTAGATATACCCATATCTGCTCATATCATCTGTGAAGGTGAGAAAATAACGACACCCACCGCGAGCCTCAATATTCATCGGACCACATACATCAGTATGTATGATTTCCAACAAATCTGTTGCTCGCTCCATAGTTTCGGAGAACGGCGTTTTAGTCATCTTGCCCATGAGGCATGGTTCGCAAGTACCAAGTGATTCATAATCAAGTGATTCCAAAAGTCCATCAGTATGGAGTTTCTTCATGCGCTTTACACCAATATGACCCAAACGGCAGTGCCATAAATAAGTTGCACTATCATTTTCAACTCTGCATCTTTTGGCTTCAACATTATGAATATGTGTCACTAGTAGAAAATGGGGCAATGGTCCAGGCCGAGTCAGCCCATTAGTCCCGGTTCAATCCAGAACCGGGACCAATGGTGGCACTGGACCCGGTTCGTGAGCCCCGGGGGCCGGCCGGGCCACGTGGGCCATTGGTCCCGGTTCGGCTGGACCTATTGGTTCCGGTTAGTGGGACGAACCGGGACCAATGCGCCTCGCTCCTGGCCCACAACCATTGGTCCCGGTTGGTGGCGTGAACCGGGACCAAAGGCTGCCCTTTAGTCCTGGTTCGTGGAATGAACCGGGACCAATTAGTTGCCTATATCTACCCCTCGTGGCCGGCGAGGGGAGAGCTTTAGTCTCTGTTTTTCGTGGCCGGCGAGGGGAGAGCTTTGTGGTGCTCTAGCTCACCTCCTATGCACACGAGGTGTTCGATGGAATGCCCGAGCCACACTACTTAAGCTTTCTCCTCTCCAAGCTCGACCTCCAAGCTCCATTTTCCTCAATATTTGTCTAGGTTTAGCGGTCCGTCATGTCCCGTCCCCGTCTTCACCGCCGTCGATCGCCCGCGCCGATCTCGTCGCCGGCACCACCGTGGTGAGCCTCTTGTTCTTATCTTCTTTCCGAAAGGAAAAAAATCTTACTTGTATATTTATATAGATACTTGTATAATTTTCTTACTTTTATTATTGTATCTTATATAGTGCGATGGTTTTGGTATCCGCCCCCGTCGGCCCTCGTCCTGTCTATGATTCAGATGTGGTATATATTATCTTTTCATAACTGTTGGTTCATTTATTGTTTATGACAATTATGCCGACCAACGTGACATAGATTTTATTTATCTAGGAGGTTGTTAAACCGGAAATTCCAACCGACCCTATTGTCGAGAGGTTAAATTTAGTTGAAGAAGAAAACAATTTGTTGAAGGAAAAAATTAGAAAAATTGAGGAGGAGAAGATGATATTGGAGTTGAATGTTGCGGATGTCGTCGATGATCACAAGATCAAGATGGATGCAATGCGCTTGAAGATTAGAAAGATTAGAAAATATGCCATTCATACCGAGGCTTGGTATCATTATGCCGTTGGATCAGTTGTTACATTGGTTGCGATTATGATCGCATTTGTTTTCGCATTGAAATGTTTTACATAGTTTCAGTGTATGGTTTAATTAATTTAGATGCTCTACAGAGCTTTATGTTGTTAGATGAGAACTATGTATGTACTTTGGTTTTAATGTGATGATGAACTTCTATTAATTTGGTCACTTAATTATCTATTCATGATGTTCTGTAATGATTTTTGACACACTTAATTATATATAATGCACGCAGATGAACCGACAATGGATGTACGGTTCAAGACACACCTCCGAGTACATTAAGGGCGTGCATGATTTTCTCGAAGTGGCTGAGGCAAACAAGCAGAATGGTTTTATGTGTTGTCCATGCCCTATATGTGGGAATACAAAGTCTTACTCTGACCGGAAAATCCTCCACACCCACCTGCTTTACAAGGGTTTCATGCCAAACTATAATGTTTGGACGAGGCACGGAGAAATAGGGGTTATGATGGAAGACGGCGAAGAAGAAGAGTACGATGACAACTATGTGCCCCCTTAATACGGTGATGCTACTGAACATCAAGAGGAACCAGACGATGTGCACGATGATGCTGCAACGGGCGAAGCTGCTGAAGATCAAGAGGAACCAGATGATGTGCCCGATGATGATGATCTCCGTTGGGTCATTGTCGATGCAAGGACGCAATGCGAAAGTCAAAAGGAGAAGCTGAAGTTCGATCGCATGTTAGAGGACCACAAAAATGGGTTGTACCCCAATTGCGAAGATGGCAACACAAAGCTCGGTACCGTACTGGAATTGCTGCAGTGGAAGGCAGAGAATGCTGTGCCTGACAAAGGATTTAAGAAGCTACTGAAAATATTGAAGAAGAAGCTTCCAAAGGATAACGAATTGCCCGACAGTACATACGCAGCAAAGAAGGTCGTATGCCCTCTAGGATTGGAGGTGCAGAAGATACATGCATGCCCTAATGACTGCATCCTCTTCCACGGTGCGTACAAGGATCTGAACGCATGCCCAGTATGCGGTGCATTACGGTATAAGATCAGACGAGATGACCCTCGTGATGTTGACGGAGAGCCCCCCAGGAAGAGGGTTCCTGCGAAGGTGATGTGGTATGCTCCTATAATACCACGGTTGAAACGTCTGTTCAGAAATGGAGAGCATGCCAAGTTGATGCGATGGCACAGTGAGGACCGTAAGAAAGACGGGAAGTTGAGAGCACCCGCTGACGGGTCGCAGTGGAGAAAAATCGAGAGAAAATACTGGGATGAGTTTGCAAGTGAGCCAAGGAACGTATGGTTTGCTTTAAGCGCGGATGGCATTAATCCTTTCGGGAAGCAGAGCAGCAATCACAGCACCTGGCCCGTGACTCTATGTATGTATAACCTTCCTCCTTGGATGTGCATGAAGCAGAAGTTCATTATGATGCCAGTTCTCATCCAAGGCCCTAAGCAACCCGGCAACGACATTATGATGCACGTGATGAAGAACCTTTGCGTGAATCTGCTAGGCTTCTTGGGCGTGTATGGGAAGACAAAAGATACAGCTGAGGCACGGGAGGACCGACAACGTTTGCACGAAAAAGACGACATGCCTCCAAAGCAGTATGAAGGTCCTGCCAGCTATGCTCTTACCAAAGAAGAGAAGGAAATCTTCTTTGAATGCCTGCTTAGTATGAACGTCCCGACTGGCTTCTCGTCTAATATAAAAGCAATAATAAATATGGCAGACAAAAAGTTTCAGAACCTAAAGTCTCATGACTGCCACGTGATTATGACGCGACTGCTTCTGGTTGCATTGAGGGGCCTTCTACCGGAAAACGTCCGATTAGCCATTGTGAAGCTATGTGCATTCCTCAATGCAATCTCTCAGAAGGTGATCGATCCAGAAATCATACCAAGGCTAAGGAGTGATGTGGTGCAATGTCTTGTCAGTTTTGAGCTGGTGTTCCCACCATCCTTCTTCAATATCATGACGCACGTCCTAGTTCATCTAGTTGACGAGATTGTCATTCTGGCCCCCGTATTTCTACACAATATGTACCCCTTTGAGAGGTTCATGGGAGTCCTAAAGAAATATGTCCGTAACCGCGCTAGGCCAGAAGGAAGCATCTCCATGGGCCATCAAACAGAGGATGTCATCGGGTTTTGTGTTGACTTCATTCCTGGCCTTAAGAAGATAGGTCTCCCTAAATCGCAGTATGAGGGGAGACTGACTGGAAAAGGCACGCTTAGAAGGGACTCAATAATATGCAGGGACGGATATTCTTGGTCTCAAGCACACTACACAGTTCTACAGAACTCTACCTTGGTGACCCCGTATGTCGATGAACACAAGAACAGTCTGCGCTCCAAACACCCGGAGCAGTGCGACAACTAGATTACATGTGAACACATCAGGACTTTTAGCAGTTGGTTGGAAGCACGTATCAGAGGTGACAACCCTGTTTGTGATGAGCTGTACTTGTTGTCCAGGGGACCATCTTTGACTGTATTGATTTGGAAAGGATACGAGATAAATGGGAATACATTTTACACGATTGACCAAGATCAAAAGAGCACCAACCAAAACAGCGGTGTCCGCTTTGATGCAACAACCGAGAGGGGAAAGGACACATATTATGGTTACATAGTGGACATATGGGAACTTGACTACGGAGTAGATTTTAAGGTCCCTTTGTTTAAGTGCAAATGGGTCAATCTGTCAGGAGGCGGGGTACAGGTAGACCCATAGTACGGAATGACAACAGTGGATCTGAAAAATCTTGGGTACACTGACGAACCGTTCGTCCTAGCTAATGATGTGGCACAGGTTATCTATGTGAAGGACATGTCTACCAGACCGAGAAAGAGAAAAGATAAGGAAGCGAATACATCATACGATGAGCCAAAGAGCCACATAGTTCTTTCAGGAAAAAGGGACATCATGGGAGTGGAGGACAAGACAGAATGTCTGAAGATTATGAAAAGTTTCATGAAATTCTTTCCTTCAAAGTCATGGCTGACCCCAGCATCCTGATAAACGATGAAGATTATCCATGGTTACGGCGCAATAAGCAAATGACACAAGCGAAGAAAAAGTGAAGACTTTCTCCCGCAACTATTATGATGATACCATGCCAACTTTGTAACTGACGAGTATGATACCATTGTCCGTTTTGTGCATGCACATGCTATGTGGGTCAATTTATGATACCATGCCAACTTTCAACTTTTTCATAGTTCATTTGAAATGCTTTAATGTCTTATGGTTCGGCCCTCGTAATAATTAAAAATAGCAACAATAAGTATTTTGTTGTAAGTAGAAACAAAATAAAATAAATAAAGCAAGAAAGAAAACAAAAAAACAAAAAAAGTGTTTTCAAATTTGAAAACTAATGACACTAACAGAAAGTTTATAATTTTCCTAAAACTAAAAGCAAAAACAATTAAAAAATAAAGCAAAAAACAAAAGAAAATAAATAATGCAGAAAACAAAATAAAAAAAACAACAATAAGTATTTTGTTGTAAGTAGAAACAAAATAAAATAAATAAAGCAAGAAAGAAAACAAAAAAAAGTGTTTTCAAATTTGAAAACTAATGGC
>NC_057801.1:786213115-786214910 GCF_018294505.1 Triticum aestivum
GCCACCCGTTCCCCGACCCGTCGTCGTCGCCGCGCGCGCCGCCCGCCCCTTCCCCGACCCCGTCGCCGTCGCCGCACGCGCTGCCCCTTCCCCAACCCCGTCGCTGTCGCCCCGACCACAACACGCCGCCTTCGGTCCAGCCGCCGGCGCCCTTTCCTCTTATTTTTTTGTGCATTTTATGTATATGTTCTCTGTGTATATATGTATATGTTCTCTGTGTATATATGTTCATATATGCAAAAGTTAGATTTTAGAAAAACTTTATATATGCAAAAATGTATACATATATGTAAGTGTATATGTATGTATAGATGTATGTATGTGGATACATGAGGGGGGTCGATATACCCCCTCTCCGGTAGCATTTTTGTGCATTTTAGGTTAGTGTATATATGCAAAAGATAGATTTTTAGAAAAAATACTATTTTTTCTGTTGATGATATGATGATGTTTTTTTTCATATATGCATTTTTTCATATATGTATTATTTCTTTAAGTTGTTAGTAGATACCGATTTTAGGTTAGTGCATTTTAGGTTAGTGTAGAGGAGAAATTTAAAGTAAAATAAGGAAAAGGAAGGAAAGAGGAAGAAGGAAGAAGGAAGAAAGAAGAAGAAAAAGAATGAGAGGAAAAAGGAAAATAAGAAGATGAAGAAGAGGAGAGGAAGAAGAGGAGAAATAAATAAGAAGAGGAAAAAAGAAGAAAAAGAAGAGGAGAAGAAGAAAGGAATAGAGGAGAAGAAGAAAAAATAGAAAAACTTTTTTTTTCTTCTTCCTTCTTCCTTCTTCCTCTTTTCTTCCTTTTCCTTAATTATTTTCCTTTCTAGTCGTTGTCGATATAACCCCCTCGAGATAACTTCGACATGAGGGGCGGTCGATATAAATACCCCCCTCGACCCTCTCGCTCGACTAAAACTCTCGAGGACACCCAAACCCTAGAGAGAAAATGATGTTGGTCTCCTACCCCCTCCCGCCGCGCCCCTACCCGGCAAATTAACTCTTTCGAAGCGTTGTTGTGTCGAGGCGACCCCAAACCCTAGAGAAGCAGCGTCGAGGCCACTAACATGATTCCTTATTGTGATTAGCTGGCTAGTTCTACGTTTGCCACTAGTTCCATCTGTACCATATATAAACATGTTGTAAATATTTGTAGAAACTATGGAGCACTGCCGAGACGAAGAAGCAGAAGCGATATTGAGGGACATAATCTCAAATGGAAGGGATGAAGTTGCGTCATTTCTCCTCGACACCGTTGTTGGTCAGCTAGAAGAACGGGGTGAAGAAGAGGGCTATGTTCATGATGGCTCCGGTGAAA
Organism: Triticum aestivum; assembly: GCF_018294505.1. Classification (NCBI taxonomy): domain Eukaryota; kingdom Viridiplantae; phylum Streptophyta; class Magnoliopsida; order Poales; family Poaceae; genus Triticum; species Triticum aestivum. The sequence goes on from NC_057801.1 coordinate 786,214,430, forward strand.
CAATGGAGGAACAAGAAGGAGACCGTGCTGACTGCTCCGGTGACCGAACCGAGCCCGACCAGGTATATATATATTAGTTAAGCCCGTGCTGACTAGTTAATTGATGCTTCCATTGTTTTGGTATATGTACACATATTAATTACTCTCGTCTTTCTTCCTTATAATTTCTAGCCCTCCGGATCGAGCATAACTTCGGTAAGGAGACGAGGCCCGAAGAAAAAGTTGAGCTCGGATGAAAAGTTTGAGATCATAGAAATCGCGCCCGACGGCGAACCGATTGAACCCATCCGGACAAGGAAGGCATTTTCTTCTCAGTGCGGGGTTCTTGTTAGGGAGAAGATCCCGATCAGCATCCAGCAATGGTATAAGCCTAAGGAGGAAGACCCTGAGGTGTCTTATGTCAATGATACGCAGAAAGAATTTCTTTGGACTGAGCTGAAGGCAAATTTCACCCTACCGCCAGAGGAGGATCCGGAGAACC
>NC_057801.1:786214950-786216281 GCF_018294505.1 Triticum aestivum
CCAGCTAAAGAGGAATTAATCAAGTCTTGTGCTCTTAAGAAGATGGCAACCCTAATGAGGAGGTGGAGGAAAGAGCTGAACCAGTTTGTCAAAAATAAAAAGACACCAGAATTCATCGGCAAATATGAGAAATTATCCTTAATATATACTATTTATGTCATTAAGTCTCTATATATAGCTCGGCAGCCCTAATGAGGAGGTGGAGGAAAGAGCTGAACCCTAATGTATTATTTCTGTCATTAAGTCTCTATATATAGCTCGGCTCTTTCATTGCATGTATTTATAATTAATTATCCTCAATATATTATGCAGATTGAAGATCCTCGAGTGCAAAAAACAAGAAATTTATGATATTGGGTTCATTAACACAAATATCATAGATGTATTTCTGGTTGAAAAGAACGTCAAAGAGGCCGAGGACAACTTGCTACAATCGTTGATCAAAAATCAAAACAAAGATACCATACTCTTTCCTTACAACGGCCCGTGAGTGTTACTGTCGTGTGCATATTCGGTTTCCCTTATTACTCAAGCGAGCTTATAGTAATGTAATTGATGAGTTATGCATGCGTGCGCAGGTACCACTATATTCTTCTGGAGATTAAGCTTGAGCGTGGACTAGTAACCGTCTTAGACTCGAGACGGAAAGATCCCAAATCCTATGCGGACATCACTGTAATGCTCAGCAAGTAAGTTCAATCGATCATTATCGCACCATATCGGCAACTTTTTGTTCATTTCCTGATATCTCAAGTCATAATAATAATTTTCTTTGTCTTGCAGGGTTTGGAAACAGTTCACCGTAGAAGCTCCGGGACTTCCAAAGGAGCTGACATATAAATGGCCGAAAGTAAGTACTACTGGCTAGCTAGTTGCGCGCATCTCCCGTTGATTCTATAGCTATACTTTCATCAATGCCATTTATAATGCTTCATTATCAGTTTGATTGACCTCTATTTCTTGTAAAGTGCTTGTGGCAGGAGGAAGGGAATGATTTCTGTGGATACTACGTGTGCGAGTTCATCCACACCGCGACTTTGAAAAACAAGCGGGGCTACTCTCAAAGACAATATGAAGTGCGTAAGCAATAATATTCACAATTTCATTTTATTACACCATCATTTCTGTTGAGTTTCATTCATATATATGTATTAATTAACCCCCTTCTTCAAATTAGACGTGATAGATGCGGAATGAACTCCTAGAACCAGATCGCATGAAAGCAATTCAAGAGGAATTGGCGGGATTCTTTCTTGACCACGTCATCAATAAAGCCGGAGAATACCATGTGGAAATTGATTTCAAATGCTAGGGGTTTGTAATTAAGAGAT
>NC_057801.1:786216307-786221895 GCF_018294505.1 Triticum aestivum
TGGATGCCTTTTGGTCCCGGTTGGAGCCACCAACCGGGACCCAAGCCCCCCTGACTGGGCTTGGCGCACAGGGCCACGTGGAGGCACATTGGTCCCGGTTCTGGTTTGAACCAGGACTAATGGGTGGAGGTATTAGTAATGGCCCATTAGTCCCGGTTCATGAACCGAGACTAAAGGCCCTTACGAACCGGTGTGTATCACTACTATCGAGATTCAACAAAAATAGACCACTCTTCAAGGGTGCATGACCATAAAAGATATTACTCGTATAAATAGAACAACCATTATTCTCAGATTTAAATGAATAAGCATCTCGCATCAAACAAGATCCAGATATAATGTTCATGCACAACGCTGGCACCAAATAACAATTATTCAGGTCTAAAACTAATTCCGAAGGTAGATGTAGAGGTAGCGTGCCGACGGCGATCACATCGACTTTGAAACCATTTCCCACGCGCATCGTCACCTCGTCCTTAGCCAGTCTTCGCTTAATCCGTAGTCCCTGTTTCGAGTTGCAAATATTAGCAACAGAACCAGTATCAAATACCCACGTGCTACTGCGAGATCTGGCAAGGTACACATCAATAACATGTATATCACATATACCTTTGTTCACCTTGCCATCCTTCTTATCCGCCAAATACTTGGGGCAGTTTCGCTTCTAGTGACCAGTCTGTTTGCAGTAGAAGCACTCAGTCTCAGGCTTAGGTCCAGATTTGGATTTCTTCTCTTGAGAAGCAACTTGTTTGCTGTTCTTCTTGAAGTTCCCCTTCTTCTTCTTCCCTTTACCCTTTTTCTTGAAACTGGTGGTCTTGTTGACCATCAACACTTGATGCTCCTTCTTGATTTCTACCTCCGCAGCCTTTAGCATTGCAAAGAGCTCGGGAATTGTTTTGTTCATCCCTTGCATATTATAGTTCATCACGAAGCTCTTGTAGCTTGGTGGCAGTGATTGAAGAATTCTGTCAATGACACTATCATCCGGAAGATTTACTCCCAGTTGAATCAAGTGATTGTTATACCCAGACATTTTGAGTATATGTTCACTGACAGAACTATTCTCCTCCATCTTGCAGCTATAGAACTTATTGGAGACTTCATATCTCTCAATCCGGGCATTTTCTTGAAATATTAACTTCAACTCCTAGAACATCTCATATGCTCCATGACGTTCAAAACGTCGTTGAAGTCCCGGTTCTAAACCGTAAAGCATGGCACACTGAACTATCAAGTAGTCGTCAGCTTTGCTTTGCCAGACGTTCTTAACGTCGTCAGTTGCATCTCTAGCAGGCCTGGCACCTAGCGGTGCTTCCAGGACGTAATTCTTCTGTGCGGCAATGAGGATAATCCTCAAGTTACGGACCCAGTTCGTGTAATTGCTACCATCATCTTTCAACTTTGGTTTCTCAAGGAACGCATTAAAATTCAACGGAACAACAACACGGGCCATCTATCTACAACGACATAGACAAGCAAAATACTATCAGGTACTAAGTTCATGATAAATTTAAGTTCAATTAATCATATTACTTAAGAACTCCCACTTAGGTAGACATCTCTCTAATCATCTAAGTGATCACGTGATCCAAATCAACTAAACCATAACCGATCATCACGTGAAATGGAGTAGTTTTCAATGGTGAACATCACTATGTTGATCATATCTACTATATGATGCATGCTCGACCTTTCAGTCTTAGTGTTCCGAGGCCATATCTGCATCTGCTAGGCTCGTCAAGTTTAATTCGAGTATTCTGCGTGTGCAAAACTGGCTTGCACCCATTGTAGATGAACGTAGAGCTTATCACACCCGATCATCACGTGGTGTCTTGGCACGACGAACTTTGGCAACGGTGCATACTCAGGGAGAACGCCTTTACCTTGAAATTTAGTGAGAGATCATCTTATAATGCTACCATCAATCAAAGCAAAATAAGATGCATAAAGGATAAACATCACATGCAATCAATATAAGTGATATGATATGGGCATCATCATCTTGTGCTTGTGATCTCCATCTCCGAAGCACCGTCATGATCACCATCATCACCGGCGCGCACCTTGATCTCCATCGTCGCATCGTTGTCGTCTCGCCAACTAGTGCTTGTACGACTATTGCTACCGCTTAGTGATAAAGTAAAGAAATTACAGGGCGATTGCATTGCATACAATAAAGCAACAACCATATGGCTCCTGCCAGTTGCCGATAACTTTGTTACAAAACATGATCATCTCATACAATAAAATTTAGCATCATGTCTTGACCATATCAAATCACAACATGCCCTGCAAAAACAAGTTAGACGTCCTCTACTTTGTTGTTGCAAGTTGTACGTGGCTGCTATGGGCTGAGCAAGAACCGTTTCTTTCCTACGCATCAAAACCACAACGATAATTTGTCAAGTTAATTCTGTTTAAACCTTCTCAAGGATCGGGCGTAGCCACACTCGGTTCAACTAAAGTTGGAGAAACTGACACCCGCCAGCCACCTATGTGCAAAACACGTCGGTAGAACCAGTCTCGCGTAAGCGTACGCGTAATGTCGGTCTGGACCGCTTCATCCAACAATACCGCCAAACCAAAGAATGACATGTTGTTAAGCAGTATGACTTGTATCGCCCACAACTCACTTGTGTTCTACTCGTGCATATAACATCTACGCATAAAACCAGGCTCGGATGCCACTGTTGGGGAATGTAGTAATTTCAAAAAAATTCCTACGCACACGCAAGATCATGGTGATGCATAGCAACGAGAGGGGAGAGTGTTGTCCACGTACCCTCGTACACCGAAAGCGGAAGCGTTAGCAAAACACGGTTGATGTAGTCGTATGTCTTCATGATTCGATTGATAGAGTACCGAACGTACGACACCTTCGAGTTCAGCACACGTTCAGCTTGATGACGTCCCACGAACTCCGATCCAGCAAAGCTTTGCGGGAGAGTTTCGTCAGCACGACGGCGTGATGACGGTGTCGATGATGCTACCGACGCAGGGCTTCGCCTAAGCACCGCTACAATATTACCGAGGTGGAATATGGTGGAGGGGGGCACCGCACACGGCTATGAGATCAATGATCAATTGTTGTGTCTAGAGGTGCCCCCTGCCCCAGTATATAAAGGAGCAAGGGGGGAGGCGGCCGGCCAGGAGGAGGGCGCGCCAAGGGGGGAGTCCTACTCACGATGGGAGTAGGATTCCTCCTTTCCTTGTTGGAGTAGGAGAGGGGAAGGAAGGGAGAGAGAGAGAGAGGAAGGAAAGGGGGGCACCCCCCTTCCTTGTCCTAGTCCGACTAGAGGGGGAGGGGACGCACGGCCTGCCCTAGCCGCCCCTCCTCTTCTCCACTAGGGCCCATGAGGCCCAATAAACCCCCCGGGGGGTTCCGGTAACCCCCCGGTACTCCCGTATATGTCCGAAACCTTCCGAAACTATTCCGGTGTCCGAACATAGTCATCTAATATATTGATCTTCACGTCTCGACCATTTCGAGACTCCTCGTCATGTAGATGATCATATCTGGGATTCCGAACTACCTTCGGTACATCGAAACACAAAAACTCATAATACCGATCGTCACCAAACTTTAAGCGTGCGGACCCTACGGGTTCGAGAACTATGTAGACATGACCGAGACACGTCTCCAGTCAATAACCAATAGCGGAACCTGGATGCTCATATTGGCTCCCACATATTCTATGAAGATCTTTATCGGTCAAACCACATAACAACATACGTTGTTCCCTTTGTCATCGGTATGTTACTTGCCCGAGATTCGATCATCGGTATCTCAATACCTAGTTCAATCTCGTTACTGGCAAGTCTCTTTACTCATTACGTAATGCATCATCCTGCAACTAACTCATTAGCTACATTTCTTGCAAGGCTTATAGTGATGTGCATTATCGAGAGGGCCCAGAGATACCTCTCCGACAATCAGAGTGACAAATCCTAATCTCGAAATACCTTCGGAGACACTTGTAGAGCACCTTTATAATCACCCAGTTACGTTGTGACATTTGGTAGCACACAAAGTGTTCCTCCGGTAAGCGGGAGTTACATAATCTCATAGTCATAGGAACATGTATAAGTCATGAAGAAAGCAATAGCAACATACTAAACGATCAAGTGCTAAGCTAACGAAATGGGTCAAGTTAATCACATCATTCTTCTAATGATGTGATCCCATTGATCAAATGATAACTCATATCTATGGTTAGGAAAATCAACCATCTTTGATCAATGAGCTAGTCAAGTAGAGGCATACTAGTGACACTATGTTTGTCTATGTATTCACACATGTATTATGTTTCCAGTTAATACAATTCTAGCATGAATAATAAACATTTATCATGATATGAGGAAATAAATAACAACTTTATTATTGCCTCTTGGGCATATTCCTCCAGTCAGGCGGGTCACGAATGGCACCCCGACAAAGTCAGCACGTGGCGGAATTATGTCGCATAGGTTGGACACCTCCTTCTCGCTCAGCCTCATTATTTGAGCTACGATGGCTTCATGAACTGGGTCCTCATCATCTTCATCATCTTTGTCATCTTTGTCATCTTCATCATCTTCCGCCAGGTTGGGTCCTTCTGCTCTGAAGGAGAAGCTGATCAACTCACCACCAGTAAGACGAATGCGGGCGAGGAAACGGGCCCATCCATCTCCTCCAATCTGCGAAATATTTCGTCCTTTCTCGACCTCCATAGTGTACGGCCACCCAGGAGCCTCAAATGTCACAGTGTCTCCTGTCAGCTTGTTGAATTTCAACCTCACATTGCATGGGACGATCTGTGTAAAAAAAGCAAAATGACAAAATGCAGTAATGCCAACACAAAAAATAAAATAGTTGTTATATTTCATATAATTTCTTACCGCCGCATGACGAAAACTCGGCTAGAAGTAGATGTTGAACAGCTTGCCAGTTGCATGGTTGTTGGCGCACCTTGACTTGCACAATCAACATGGTGGTGGTGGTGGTGGTGGCGCCATTCTCCTAAAGCAATATGCAGAGTGCCAAATATTCAAAGCTATCAACTAGCATACTAAATCAACTAAATGAAAATGTTCTATAAATCAACTCAATCAACTAGCCTATTAAATCAACTTGCCTACTAAATCAACTAAATCAAAATGTTCTATAAATCATCTAAATCAACTAGCCTATTAAATCAACTTGCCTACTAAATCAACTAAATCAAAATGTTCTATAAATCAACTAAATGAACTAGCCTACTAGATCAACTCGCCTACTAAATCAACAAAATCAAAATGTTCTCAATCAACTAAATTAACTAGCCTACTAAATCAACAAAATCAAAATGTTCTAAATCAACTAAAGAAACTAGCCTACTAAATAAACTAAATCATATGAACTAAATCAAAATGTTGCATATGAACTAGCCTACTAAATCAAAATGTAGTAGGGAGGAGGGTTTGTGAATGGACGAGGGAGGAGGGAGAAGGAGGGGCGACTGGAGGAGGGAGGAGTGAGTAGGACGGAGTAGGAAGGGCGGAGCGAGGAGGGGCCGGCCGGTGTGGCGAGTCGAGGGAGGACGGAGGAGGAGGGAGGTACCGAGTCCAGC
>NC_057801.1:786222258-786251747 GCF_018294505.1 Triticum aestivum
GGAGGTCGACTGAGAGTGTGAGTGTGAGTGTGTGGATAGGATAGAGGAGAGTGTGGGTGGTGGGAGGTAGCTAGTTTTAGCAGTAGCGCTGTATAGGTAAATGCGCTACTGCTAAACTACATAGCAGTAGCGCCCTTTTAATTAACGCGCTGCTGCTATAACTAGCTTCACGGCAGGGTCGTGGGAATAGTAGCAGTAGCATGGCTTGTTGGAGGCGCGCTACTAATACTTTTATTTGAGCAGTGTGTTGTTGTGGAACGCGCTACTGATAAATTGCAGCAGCACCTTGTTTTAAAACTCACTGCTTGTAAGATCATGTGTATAGGCTTTTCCCTAGTAGTGACTCCCTCGCTCCATAGGACCAAGGTTATAGGAGGTTGGGACTCAGAAATGACCCTTGTAAGGCTTCAATCATAGGGAGTTGTGTTGCTTTGGAGTGAAGATGAGCTCAACGTTACGCGAGCCAAGCAATTCTTTTGGTCCTCACATTGGACGTAGGTTGCACTCCCATCATCCAGTCAACACTTAGGAGCATATCATCAGGTGTATTCACAGTAGGTCAGACATCCATCAGGAGGTATGCAGAAACCAGAGGAGATGAAGTTATCAACCCCTGAATTAGGCCAATCACTTAAGTGAGGTTTGCAAAATGTGCAGGATACATCAATGTGCAAGTCTAGGGTTAGCCTATTGAACTTACGAAGTTAAACATGAAAAGGGCAGACCATTCTACAACGAGGACAAAATGACCCGATATGACATTAATGAATAGTAGTTGTGGTCCTACACACTATTCATATGTCGTAATAGGGCACACTCTTATACATAGAGAATCTAGCAAAATATAAAAGATTGAGAACAGGACCGAAGATCTAGTGCAAGAGCATGTCTGAACTGGCTCGCACTATTCAACTTTCAAATTATGTGATCCAATTATTTGACACCCTTTAAGAATTAAGACACCTTTCCACCGTGGAATCAAATTGAAGTGACATTTTAAAGGAACATTTACTCAGAATGTTGGGTGTATCAAAATATATCTGGAAATAAGGAGCAACTACGAGATGGGTTTATTTTGGTGAAGCAAACACCAAGTTCTTTCATGCCAGGCTAAAATTAAATTAAGACATAACCACATCTCTCTCTTTCGAAATGAGTTTTGCATTGAATACAAGGAGCATCAAGCCAAACCAACCATTCTTTGGAGGTATTTAAATGGAGGTTGGGATCCATAGTCCCAACTTGTAACCTTCTTGATCTAATTTCTTCGCCAACAAGAAGGGGTGTTTTACATGTACTAGAAGAACCCTCTACCAAGGTTAAGATTAATGAAGTTATCAAATATTTATATCTTGAAAAAAACCCTGGACTAGATGGGTTAAACACAAATTTAATTAAGCACTACTTAGTATCGGTGCTCTTGATTTTATAAGCTACTTCTTTCATCAGAGGGACAATCTCCAAAGTATTAAATCTTCTTTACTACTTTGATCCCTAAGAGGAATCCAATTATACAAGGTAATGATTTGATCCCATTTATCACTTCAACTACATTATTAAGATCATCACGAAGCTACACACAAATAGATTGAAAAAGGTAATTCTAGAGCTAGTTCACACCACCCGTTATGTTTTCCTGAACCAAAATCAATTCCAGATTATTTGCCTAGGTCTATAAATATATTCACTAGTGCCCCACTCAAATAGAGAGTTTGACATTCTTAAGCTTGACTTTGAGAATGCCTTTTACATGATTAAGCATCAGACCATTATTGGAATTTTTATTGCAAGACGATTTTAGCATAAATGTCTACACTATATTAAGATGATTTACTTCACTAGTTATTCTTCAGTTCTTCACAATGGTTTTCCAGGAAAAAAGTTTATTTGTAGGAGTGGTGTAAGACAAAGAGATCCCATCTACCCTCTTGTTTTTATGTTACCTGCAGACCTCCTCCAATCCACTTTCCACAAAGCCATGCACAATCATTTAACCAAATATCCTTGATCTTTGGGCACGTCATACCTTTTGAGAAACCAATCCTCCTACCCTCTTTCGTGAACATGCCCTTGACGTGCCCAAAGGTATGATGTTTCTCATAACACAACTATGTTCACGAAACATCTATATAAATTTCTCAACTCAACAGATCTGCCTTTGGGTGGATCTAGTTTCGGAATCCCACTATTCTCATAGACTTGTTTGTAGCAGGCGAGTGGTTTTTCCTGATGGGAAAAAAAATCTCAATCTTCTTTCTAAATTTAAAGGATTTCTATAAGCTCGTTTGTCTAGGGAAACTTTGTTTTTCTCTGGTACGAAAGTTTGGGTAGATTCTTCTAAAGGGCATATTACGAGAGGTATGCTCTTTTACAGTTAATGACATATTATCCATTAAACATTTTATTCAAACTGGAAACTATGTGGACAACTTTCACACACCTTTGTCTACTCAAGTGTTTCAGTTATTTCAAGAGATTATTCATTCATCCAGTAGATCCAGTTAAGTGAGAATCAGGATAAATGTATTTACCATCGGAACTCCCCTTAATGATTGTTTGCTATCTCGTAAGAGTGGTTGGGTAACCCCGATAAGTGTGAAGTAACCTAGTAATAAATATTTCCCTCAATTGAGAACCAAGATTTATCGAACCAGTACGAGTTTGTTTAACAAAACAAAATCCTTGATACCTGCACACAAAACAGAAGACACTCTTGGCCCCAAAGTTAAAAGGGTAAATTGCAAGTTATGGTATAAATTGATAGATAGGTAAAAATGAAAAAATCAAATAAAGTATTTGATGAGGTTTTCGGTATAGGAAAATAGAGCCCTGAGACCATAGGTTCATTGGAGGAATCTCTTCAAACAACTTAAGTGAGGTTTGATGAACAAATTACAGTTCGGCAGTGATTAAATTGCAATATTTACATTTATGACGATGATCATTCACGACATAATGTTGCATAGGGATTACGTGTGTGGTATGTAGACTGTTATCCAACTGCATCTAAACCTAATACTCCACCTGAGGACCGAATTCTAGCATGCATCTCAAACTAGTAAGTTTATAACAAACAAATCATTGCAATAAGCATGATGGCATAATGTAGACAATAAAACTTTCATGTAAGTGTGATAAAGAAACCATTGTTTTATCTTTAGTAGCAACAATAAAATACGTGTCTTGTCCCTTTTTGTCACTGGGATACTACCTATCAATGTTGGCCAGAGACGACAATACATCGGAAAGCAAACGTGACTACATAAATATGCAACAAAGAAACTTCAAAATATTCAAAATATTTCAATAACAAGTCTGATCATAAAGTGACAATTCATCATATCCCAACAAACATAATCACCAATTACATCATATGGATCCCGATGATGTGAGGCAGCTCACAGAACTTTGTATCGAATCACATGGGAGAGAGTATACCATCTAGCTACTTCTCTAGACCCTAAGGTCCTAAGGAAACTATTTACACATATTCATGGTGGAGGAAAGGTTGATGAAGATGGCTCCGATGATGGATTCCCACACTGCCAGGGTGTCGGGACAGTCCTCCAAATTGGATCTCCCCAGAACAGGAACTTGCTATGGAGGAAAAAACCGCAAAAATGGTATGGAGGGTTTTAGGAAATATGTGATTTATAGGCGAAATGATCAACATAAGGCGGTGCCAGGGGGCTCACACAACCTGGCCATGCAGGTGGGCCCATGGCCACATGGCTTCGTAGCCTAGAGGCCAGGGGTTGCCCCCAAGCCCCTCCCGTCTGTTTCTGGAATCTTCATACTTCGAAAATAATCACCATAAATCCCCATGATATTTTGAGCTCCGTAGATATGATATGATTAAAATTAAAAAACATGCAAAAAAACAGCAACTAGCTATGGGCACTGAATTAATAGCTTAGTCCAGAAAAATAATAAAATTGCAATAAAAAGTATTTAAAAGTGCTAATATATTGGCATGAAACAATAAAAAATTATAGATACATTTGAGACATATAAATTATCTATGAGAATGTATAATGCTCTGAAACTTGGTGATCAATCTTATCTCATATGTAGAAAGCTATGGAAAAATGCCACAATTCTAAGATACAAAAATATCTTTTTGCTTCTACTGCATAATAGACTGAACGCCAGGAACTACAACTAAGTGAAATCATATGGGAGAAAGAGGGCCCCCTATTTCGAACCATTATCCCCACCGAAATAAGCACCATTTTTGGCATTCAGTCGAACATAAAAGGAACTCATCTAAAGAATAGAAAGAATCCAACTAATCCATTTATTCCCCAAACCCCCAGGCATGAGAATTTCCACATGAAAATCAGAGTTAACCAGGATAATAGGATTTCTCATAGTCAAGTTTGAGGACAACCCTAGATCTACTAGAATTATGCCGCTCACGGATAGTTTCATGGGAAGTGATAACACTCTCAAGAATGAACCACCTCTGACAAAAGCATATTGGCATGGAGAAAGGAGTATACTACAAATAGGGGAACCCTATTAGTCATAGCTTTACTCAAAGTAGTAGGTCTAAAGTTGTTCAATTCCTTTGCATTGTGTTCCTTATAGGAATCACTGTAAGGATGAAAAAAGCAAGCCGATATATATCAAAGGAAGAATAATCTCTAACCAAGCCCACAAAGTCAGACTTCATAACATGCCAGAACTATTGATTAAAAAAGAAAAGACAGATCATCAGGCCTAGGCTTCTCAGAAAAGTGTCTCACCAACTGATACGTCTCCAATGTATCTATAATTTATGAAGTATTCATGCCATGTTTCAAACAATTTCATATGGTCTTGGTGCACATTTACGTGATTTTTTATGGACAAGAAGAGCGGCGCTTCGGAGAAGACCAGATGAGGTCCAGGGGGTTACAAGCCTGGGTGGCACCCCCACAAGGACGCGCTACATGAGCTTGGGGGTCACTCGGGAACCTTCCTGGCGTAATTCCAACACTGAAAATTCCTAAATATATAGAAACCCTCAAAAATTAACCTAGATGAGTTTTTACGCCGCCTTAAGAGTCTGTTCCGGCAGACTGTCGAAGAGGCAAAGTCATCACCGGAGGCCATCTTCATCAACTCCACTGCCTCCATGACAGGGAGGGAGTAGTTGAGCTCCGGAGCTGAGGGTACGTACCAATAGCTATTTGCTTGATATCTCTCTCGTGATCTTGCTAAGGCACGATCTTGATGTACCATGAGCTTTGTTAATATAGTTTGATCATTTGGTGTTCTTCGCTCTCTATCTTTGTTGTGATGAATTGAGTCTTGCCCTTTGAGGTTTCATTATTATCAGACTGAATATTTTGGATTTGAGATCACTTGATGTATGTCTTGCATGTGGATACCCATGGTGACAATGTGGTATTCTATTGAGTCACTTGATGTATGTTTTGGTAATCAACTTGCGGGTTCCCGAGGTGACACTGGGGTAATCTAGGCACATAAATTGATACACGTTTTTGTGCTACTTTCAATGATAGAAACTTTGGGGTAATCTTTGAAGTTCTTTGTGTTGGATTGAGTATTATGAATCTAAAATCGTTTGATGCATATCGAATAATTAACTCACGGATACTTGTGGTGACATTGGAGTATGTGGGTGACCTTAGTGTTGATTGATGTGTATCATATGGTGTTATTGTAGTACGATCGATCTAGGGATGTTTGTGACACTTATAGGATGGAACAATAGATTGATCGGAAAGATAACTTTGACATTGTTTGCTACCTACAACAATTTCATCTTATGCTCTCCGCTATTCATAAACTTTAGAGTGGTTCTTTGTCACACATTGAGGGATTGTTATATGATTCAAATATGCTAGCACTGTTGAGAGATTGCACTAGTGAAAATATGAACCCTAGGCCTTGTTTCTACTTGTTACCTTGCTGTTTTCATTTATTCATATTATAAAAATCTATTTCTACCCTCCGTATTACACTTGTATCACCATTTCTTCGCCGCACTAGTGCACCTATACAATTGACAATTGTATTGGGTGTGTTGGGGACTCAAGAGACTCTTTGTATTTTGATTGCAGGGTTGTTTTTGAGAGAGACCATCTTCATCCTACACCTCCCATAGATTGATAACGTTAGATCATTCACTTGAGGGAAATTTGTCGTTGTCCTGCAAAACTAAGTTTGGAGGCCCAACAGAATCTACAAGAATACAGTTGTGTAGTAGACATCATTTTCCTTATCTGTGACCAACTCATCCCTGGACCCAAAAATAGTCTCTCGAGTGGACATTAGGTTTTGATTCAAAGCCAAAAGGTTCTTCTAAAATTTAGTAACTACTTCAAGCATAACACTAGTGGTGATAGGGCCATCCTCACCAACCATAACAGAGAGAGGATTTTTTTTCATGCTCAACTGATTTGCAATGGCATAAAAAAACAGTATTCCTACCCCCTCCTCAATCTTCTTATCCCTAGATCTCGGCTACATAACAGTCTCTTCTTTTTGCCAAATGTCTTTAAGTTCATCCTTGATCTCCTTCATCCTAGTAAAATCTTCCTCATAAACTAGTTTTTTTAGAACACATCTAAAATATCAAACTCCCACAATATATATTATTTCTTCTTTTTCACTGCAGCTTCCAAATTAATACTCCGCCTTTAACCTTCTGCTTAAATAGCTTGACTTTAGATTACCATTTTTTAATAGTAGAGGTAAAGGGGGAGGGGGTGGACCAGATCTTGTGGTCTAAAGTCAAAAACTCGAGACGCCCTAGTCACCATTTTACAAACCTAAACGGTCTATCAATAGGGCACTTATTTCCCCCCTTATATCCAAAAGGAGAGCAGCGTAAACTCCAAACTCTTGGTAAAGCATGTTAGATGGAAATGGAAATCCCAGTCTGTGGAAGAGAAAACTCTATCAATGGTAGAAAAGATGTGGTTATTTTGATTCTTACTCTAGGTAAAATCCCCATTACCAGTTTAAGTTTCCATCAAGGCCAACTTATTCATCCAGTCATTGAATAGGCATGTCCAACTATTATTAATAATAGTAGTAGATTTATTCTTAGCTTCTCTCACTAAATTAAAATCACCAGAAGGTAGGATAACAAATCCATCACCTCATGCAACTATGCAATAAAATCAATTTTGTCCACAATATAAGCTGTAACATATGCCACCAACAAATACTAATGATTCGGTAAAGCTCTTAGTAAATATTGCAAAATTTTAATTTTGTTATTTTAGTATACCAAATCATAAACTAGAGACTACCATGAGGATATTTCTAAGACTATACACTTTAGATGTCTCTACCAAGATAGTTATACATACGTACATATACATATATACACACTATGTTCATTAGGTTATCACAAATCTATTCGTCGAAGCATGCAATTTTTTGTTTTTGTATGGGCATTGGGTAAATATCTCTATAAGGTGAAATATATCAAAAAAACAAAATACTAATTTAACTCTTATTTCAAACATTATTCAAATTTAGCACAACGTAAACACATTTTTAAACGATACACATTAAAATTGTTTCATAACGTATTATTTTCAATGTTTAGCAGCATTATCATCTAGTTAATTACTAGAATTAAGTTTTGGAAAATATTAACTATGATTACAATTTTGTAAAAAAATAGTTAGAAATAAGTACAAATGCTTAGTATAAATATTTAATTATTTTGATTAGTGATCTACATTTGCTTGAACCGGCCTAGGAACACTATACCACAAGCCGAATATATATGCCAATCATGAGTCTGAATTTTACGTCTGGTGACTTGCTTATGCCAATCATGGGAACGAACTTGAGTTGTATCAAGCCGTGCTCCCAGACGGCGAACTGGGTGACGGTACCCAGTAACGACAGTGGCGTTGTTCCATGAAGACGACGACCATCTCCTCCCTAAGTGCAATGCTTAGCCAATGCTTCAGAACCACACTAAAATGAAGCAAGCCTTCCAGGCTGTCTACCCTCACAAGCACTTCCTCTAGCAGATAGCATAGGCTGAGAACTTCGGACATGGAGACCTCATACGTGCGGGGGAGGTGGACCTGATAGTGAGCATGGATTTGGTTTGGGATAGGCTACAACTGCATTGTGGAGAGAAATGTTATGCCTCTAAATGCTATACTATGGACGTCACATCGGCGTACCAAGGCATGGATGCGAAATGTTGCACATTGTATTCGAGATCGAGAACATGGGAGGTGACCATGCCATATCTGTGTCGTGTGGGGTGGTCACATGTTGAGTGTACATGTCATAGCCTAGGCTGTGACATGCACCCAAGCGGTCGGTCCGTCAGTTGCGTCCAATAGATGCATCAGGGATGTAAGGGCTCGCCTAGGCTATTGGGTGGGTTTTTTTTTGCATACTGGTGGTAGGTTCCTGCAAGGCATATGGACACCGAATATGCGTGAGAAAGCTGCATGGCTTGGGCTCGTGTTATATCCATTGGGTCATATATACCATGCATCGATATGAGCCAGTCCTGTGGGTGCTCCCACATACATCCGACTGCATGGAGCTGAAGACCTCGACGTGATAGCAGCTTTTTCAGCGTTCCCATGCATGAACAGTGCATTGTTATATGGGATTTCGCTTCTGGCTCTATTTGGCTAGAGAAATACTAATACAAAATCCCACAACGCATATAGCTACAAAAAAATGTATGTATCTCTCCCATTTGACCTTACATCATAATCATATTGGCTTTCTTTAGAATAACACAATCGTATTGGCTAAATTGTTTCTTTTTTCTTTCCACATTCTCGGGAGATGCCGCGTGATGTTACCAGCCCAATGGTTTGACTCCTACCAGCCCATCATGTTGGCGTTTGGATGCTTCATGTTGAAGTATAAATGTATAGCCCACCTTTCCCCATCAACTGGAACTTTTGAGTGAACTGGATGGCCATGCAGTTCTCCATGGTATCAGAGCCAAGAGGTCTTGAGTTCAAGACCCCGGCAAGCGCAATTTAAATATTTAAAGATTGCATCACACATTCGGTCCACGTTTACATCTGAGCGAGAATTGCATAGCCCATCTTTCCACAGCTTAAGCTTTTGGGTGAACTGACCGGTGCGTGCAGTTCTACATTGGCTAGCTTGCAGTCAGCCCAAAGCCAACATGAGTTGGAGTAACTGCTGATATGAAAAGGCACAAGAAAAAAATGATCTAAAATAAGGTGTGAACAAAAAATGCATGAACATCTTACTGGAGCCATTCACTACAGGGATGACAGCCTATGGCCTGGGCCTAGGTCCACAACCCACTCAATGAGGAAATAAATTTCATACGCTCAAAATGATAGAAAAGTTTGGAGGGAAAGAAATGGGACTGAGGTTGCCACCTCTAGGGAGTAACACAATTGCCATGCTTTTCTCAGTCAGACTTTACTTGTCTGTTCATAATATAGATGTAAACAACATTATAGTATTATTATTATTTTGCGAGAAACAACATTCACAGTGTTGTTATATTTAGTTTGCCTTTGTGTGCAAAACAAGTAGGATATTTCTGAGAGGACTTTTCCATGGATCGACAGTTCTCAGCGTCGACAGCAATTATGAATTAGCAAAAATACTTGTTTATGTGGGAATAAAATAGAATCAAAAGCTGTACATCACAAGTTTACAATGCTTGAGAGAAAACGATTCTTATTGCCAACACAACTGATGGCTCTTATTCATATGACATTGCACGAATTATTCTGCAGCTTATTAAGATCGATCGAAGCAGCAGCTATATATGTATTGTAATACATGAATATGTAGTCCGGTTGTCTTAGCTAATTGTTGAACTTGATAGGGTACACCGGCGTCTTGTCAGGGCCGTTGAACAGCCCAAAGTTCTTCTCTGTCACGGCCCCTCCCTTTTGGTTCTCGTTGAACATGGCGAAGATGAAGGTCCCCAGCGGCACCGGCCTCTTGGGCGTGCCTTTGACGACGTGGTCGATCAGCCCCTGGTTGTACGCCTGCGCGTTAGCGATGGTTGCCAGGTCGTCGCCGGCAGATGGCCAGCCGCTCTCTGAGACCACGATGGGCACGCCCGGCGCACCCGCCTTCTCCAAGGCCGAGTAAATCGCGTCGACCATGGCGTCGAAGAGGTTTGTGTAGGTGAGACCGCTGTCGCTCACCGTGCTGGTGCTTTGCTGGAAGAGCGCGAAGTTGAGGTCGATGTCCGGGGTGTCCCTTTTGGCGAAGTAGGGGTACACGTTGGCGAGGAGCGGGGCCCCGGTGGCCTTGAGCATCTTGGCCACCTCCGTCATGTACGCGTCCTTGAACACGCCCTCGGAGGGCGGCGAGGAGGACCCGAGCACGCTCATCTTGACCGCCGTGGACACCTTGACGTCAGTGCGGCTGGCGGCACCGAGCGCGGCGTTGAGGTTGGTCATGGCCTGGAGGATGTTGCTCGTGTCGCTGCCCTCGACCTCGTTGCCGGCCACAATGTACTTGATGCGCACGCCCGGGAAGGCAAGCACGTTGTCCCGGATCCAGCCGGCCGCGGCGGCAGGGTCGGAGGCTATGGCCGCGAAGCTGCCACCCACGTCCATGATGAGGTCGATCTCGGTGCCGTCCAGGGCCAGGAGCGTCTCGGGTTCCGGCTCGTAGATGCGCATCCCGGCGATTCCCAGGGACTTGTAGAGCCGCACCACCTCGGCCCGCGATGGTAGGTTGTCGCCTACCTTGCCGTTGCACACGCCGATGGATTGCACCTCATCTGCCCGCCACAGCCAGGGACAACACTAGTGAGTTCGTAGTTTGACAGCAATATGCACCCAATTATTGGTCCGTCACCTCACCGCCGGTGATGGACACCACGGCACGGAGACATGCATGCATGCATGCAGGTTGGATGGTGGCTTAAATTAATTACCGACAGTGATGGACGCCAAGACTCCGACGACCAACGCCATGGCCAGCGTACGTTGCCGCGCCATCTTGAGAAGCTCCATCGATCGACCAGCTTGCTATGCGAGGAAGAAACAGTCCTATGCCTCCTTTTGCATGCAACTCTACCGAGAATAATCCACCACCTATATATAGGACTGGATGGATGGATGGATGGATTCCAAGAGCTAGCGCGCGCCCTATTTATATATAGCTGCCGAGCTTGAAATAGTTTGCTTCTTCTCCATATATAGCTGGTGGCCAGCAGCTAGGTGTGTGGTGTGATCGTCATTGCCCATCCTATGTCTTTTTAGACGCACACGTCGTCATCAGTTGGACGATTAGAATCATTTCCCTTATTTATTACGTACTAGTCATCAACCCGTGCAACTGCACGTGCTAGTAACATTGGAAGTTGACTTCGGTGAAACCGTTGAACAACATTTGTTATGCAGAAAATTTTGTATGAATAAAATATACTGGAAATCACAATCTTCATGATAAATAAATTTCATTCAAATTAATGACCACAAAGAATATCCCATCGCGAAGAACATGGTACCTTTCTTGATAAATAAATAAATTTCCTTCAAATTACTGCCATATGAGGGAAACATGGTACCTTTCGTGCAATTCCTTTAGAGGATACATAAGAACATCAAAATGCCAAAACATAACAGGAATTAAGAGAAGAAGATGAGTGTTCTAACATCATGTAATCAAGGATGAACTTGTACCACTAGTAGATAAGGGGGCAATGGTCCAGGCCGGGTCAGCCCATTAGTCCCGGTTCAATCCAGAACCGGGACCAATGGGGGCATTGGACCCGGTTCGTGAGCCCCGGGGGCCGGCCGGGCCACGTGGGCCATTGGTCCCGGTTCGTCTGGACCTTTTGGTCCCGGTTGGTGGGACGAACCGGGACCAATGTGCCTTGCTCCTGGCCCACCACCATTGGACCCGGTTGGTCGCCTGAACCGGGACCAAAGGCTTCCCTTTAGTCCCGGTTCAAGCCACGAACCGGGACCAATTAGTTGCCTATATATACCCCGCGAGCAGAGCACTCTCACTACTCTGTTTTTCGTGGCATGCGAGGAGGGAGCTTTGTGGTGCTCTAGCTCACCTCCTATGCACACGAGGTGTTCGATGGAATGCCCGAGCCACACTACTTAATCTTTCTCCTCTCCAAGCTCCACCTCCAAGCTCCATTTTCCTCAATATTTGTCTAGGTTTAGCGGTCCGTCACGTCCCGTCCCCGTCTTCACCGCCGTCGATCGCCCGCGCCGATCTCGTCGCCGGCACCACCGTGGTGAGCCTCTTACTTGTATGTTTATATAGATACTTGTATAATTTTCTTACTTTTATTATTGCATCTTATATAGTGCGATGGTTTTGGTATCCGCCCCCGTCGGCCCTCGTCCTGTCTATGATTCGGATGTGGTATATATTATCTTTTCATAACTATTGGTTCATTTATTGTTTATGACAATTATGCCGACCAACGTGACATAGATTTTATTTATCTAGGAGGTTGTTGAACCGGAAATTCCAACCGACCCTATTGTCGAGAGGTTAAATTTACTTGAAGAAGAAAACAATTTGTTGAAGGAAAAAATTAAAAAAATTGAGGAGGAGAAGATGATATTGGAGTTGCATGTTGCGGATGTCGTCGATGATCACAAGATCAAGATGGATGCAATGCGCTTGAACATTAGAAAGATTAGAAAATATGCCATTCATACGGAGGCTTGGTATCATTATGCCGTTGGATCAGTTGTTACACTGGTAGCGATTGTGATCGCATTTGTTTTCGCATTGAAATGTTTTACATAGTTTCGGTGTATGGTTTAATTAATTTAGATGCTCTGCAGAGCTTTATGTTGTTAGATGAGAACTATGTATGTACTTTGGTTTTAGTGTGATGATGAACTTCTATTAATTTGGTTTTAGTGTTCTGTAATGATTTTTGACACACTTAATTATATATAATGCACGCAGATGAACCGGCAATGGATGTACGGTTCAAGACACACCTCCGAGTACATTAAGGGCGTGCATGATTTTCTCGAAGTGGCTGAGGCAAACAAGCAGAATGGTTTTATGTGTTGTCCATGCCCTATATGTGGGAATACGAAGTCTTACTCTGACCGGAAAATCCTCCACACCCACCTGCTTTACAAGGGTTTCATGCCACACTATAATGTTTGGACGAGGCACGGAGAAATAGGGGTTATGATGGAAGACGGCGAAGAAGAAGAGTACGATGACAACTATGTGCCCCCCGAATACGGTGTGTTGGGGAACGTAGCAGAAATTCAAAATTTTCCTACGTATAACCAAGATCTATCTATGGAGAACCAGCAACGAGGGGAAGGAGAGTGCATCTACATACCCTTGTAGATTGCTAAGCGGAAGCGTTCAAGAGAACGGGGTTGAAGGAGTCGTACTCGTCGTGATCCAAATCACCGGAGATCCTAGTGCCGAACGGACGGCACCTCCGCGTTCAACACACGTACAGCCCGGTGACGTCTCCCATGCCTTGATCCAGCAAGGAGAGAGGGAGAGGTTGAGGAAGACTCCATCCATCAGCAGCACAACGGCGTGGTGGTGGTGGAGGAGCGTGGCAATCCTGCAGGGCTTCACCAAGCACCTGCGGGAGAGGAGGAGGTGTCACGGGAGGGAGGGAGGCGCCAGGGCTTCAGGTGCGGCTGCCCTCCCTCCCCTCCACTATATATGGGGTCAAGGGAGAGGGGGGAGGCGCAGCCTTGCCCCTTCCTCCAAGGAAGGGGTGCGGCCAAGGGAGGGGAGGCGTCCATCATCCCCAAGGCACCTCGGAGGTGCCTTCCCCTTTAAGGATTCTCCCCTCCCCAAGTCTCCTTGGCGCATGGGCCTCTTGGGGCTGGTGCCCTTGGCCCATATTGGCCAAGGCGCACCCCCTACAGCCCATGTGGCCCCCCGGGGCAGGTGGACCCCCCCGGTGGACCCCCGGACCCCTTTCGGCACTCCCGGTACAATACCGATAAAGTGCGAAACTTTTCCGGCGACCAAAATAAGACTTCCCATATATAAATCTTTACCTCCGGACCATTCCGGAACTCCTCGTGACGTCCGGGATCTCATCCGGGACTCCGAACAACATTCGGTAACCACATACAAACTTCCTTTATAACCCTAGCGTCATCGAACCTTAAGTGTGTAGACCCTACGGGTTCGGGAGACATGTAGACATGACCAAGACGTTCTCCGGTCAATAACCAACAGCGGGATCTGGATACCCATGTTGGTTCCCACATGTTCCACGATGATCTCATCGGATGAACCACGATGTCAAGGACTCAATAAATCCCGTATACAATTCCCTTTGTCTAGCGGTATGGTACTTGCCCGCGATTCAATCGTCGGTATACCGATACCTTGTTCAATCTCGTTACCGGCAAGTCTCTTTACTCGTTTCGTAACACATCATCCCGTGATCAACCCTTTGATCACATTGTGCACATTATGATGATGTCCTACCGAGTGGGCCCAGAGATACCTCTCCGTTTACACGGAGTGACAAATCCCAGTCTCGATTCGGGCCAACCCAACAGACACTTTCAAAGATACCTGTAGTGCACCTTTATAGCCACCCAGTTACGTTGTGACGTTTGGTACACCCAAAGCATTCCTACGGTA
Source organism: Triticum aestivum (assembly GCF_018294505.1). Taxonomy (NCBI): domain Eukaryota; kingdom Viridiplantae; phylum Streptophyta; class Magnoliopsida; order Poales; family Poaceae; genus Triticum; species Triticum aestivum. The sequence continues at coordinate 786,236,836 of NC_057801.1, forward strand.
TCCGGGAGTTGCACAATCTCATGGTCTAAGGAAATGATACTTGACATTAGAAAAGCTTTAGCATACGAACTACAATCTTTGTGCTAGGCTTAAGATTGGGTCTTGTCCATCACATCATTCTTCTAATGATGTGATCCCGTTATCAACAACATCCAATGTCCATGGTCAGGAAACCGTAACCATCTATTGATCAATGAGCTAGTCAACTAGAGGCTTACTAGGGACATGGTGTTGTCTATGTATCCACACATGCATCTGAGTTTCCTATCAATACAATTATAGCATGGATAATAAACGATTATCATGAACAAGGAAATATACTAATAACTAATTTATTATTGCCTCTAGGGCATATTTCCAACAGTCTCCCACTTGCACTAGAGTCAATAATCTAGTTCACATCGCCATGTGATTAACACTCACAGGTCACATCGCCATGTGACCAACATCCAAAGAGTTTACTAGTGTCATTAAACTAGTTCACATCATCATGTGATTAAGACTCAATGAGTTCTGGGGTTTGATCATGTTTTGCTTGTGAGAGAGGTTTTAGTCAACGGGTCTGCAACATTCAGATCCGTATGTACTTCGCAATTCTCTATGTCATATTGTAAATGCTGCTTCCACGCTCCACTTGGAGCTATTCCAAATGGTTGTTCCACTATACGTATCCGGTTTGCTACTCAGAGTCATTTGGATAGGTGTTAAAGCTTGCATTGACGTAACCCTTTACGCCGAACTCTTTATCACCTCCATAATCGAGAAACATGTCCTTATTACTCCAAGGACAATTTTGACCGCTATCTGGTGATCTACTCCTTGATCACCTTTGTACTCTCTTGCCAGATATACAGCAAGGCACACAACCGGAGCGGTACTTAGCATAGCATACTATAGAGCCTACATCTAAAGCATAGGGGACGACCTTCGTCCTTTCTCTCTTTTCTGCCGTGGTCGAGCTTTAAGTCTTAACTTCATACCTTACATCTCAGGGAAGAACTCCTTCTTTGACTAATCCATCTTGAACACCTTCAAGATCATGTCAAGGTATGTGCTCATTTGAAAGTACCATTAAGCGTTTTGATCTATCCTCAGAGATCTTGATGCTCAATGTTCAAGTAGCTTAAACCAGGTTTTCTATTGAAAAACACCTTTCAAATAACCCTATATGCTTTCCAGAAATTCTACATCATTTCTGATCAACAATATGTCAAGAACATATACTCATCAGAAATTCTATAGTGCTCCCACTCACTTCTTTGGAAATACAAGTTTCTCATAAACTTTGTACAAACCCAAAATCTTTGATCATCTCATCAAAGTGTACATTCCAACTCCGAGATGCTTACTCCAGTCCTTGGAAGGATTGCTGGAGCTTTGCATACCTTTTAGCATCCTTAGGATCGACAAAACCTTTCTGATTGTATCGCATACAACCTTTCCTTACGAAGACTGGTAAGGAAACTCGTTTTGACATCCATATGCCAGATTTCATAAATGCAGCTAATGCTAACATGATTCCGACGGACTTAAGCATCGCTACGGATGAGAAAATCTCATCGTAGTCAACTCCTTGAACTTGTGAAACACTCTTCGCCACAAGTCGAGCTTCATAGACGGTGACATTACCATCCACGTCCGTCTTCTTCTTAAAGATCCATTTATCTCAATGGCTTGCCGATCATCGGGCAAGTCCACCAAAGTCCATGCTTTGTTTTGATACATGGATCCTATCTCGGATTTCATGGCTTCTAACCATTTGTCGGAATATGGGCCCACCATCGCTTCTCCATAGCTCGTAGGTTCATTGTTGTCTAGCAACATGACCTTCAAGACAGGATCACCGTACCACTCCGAAGCAGTACGCGTCCTTGTCGTCCTACGAGGTTCGGTAGTGACTTGATCCGAAGCTTCATGATCACTATCATAAGCTTCCACTTCAATTGGTGTAGGTGCCACAGGAACAACTTCCTATGCCCTGCTACACACTAGTTGAAGTGACTGTTCAATAACCTCATCAAGTCTCCACCATCCTCCCACTCAATTCTTCGAGACAAACTTTTCCTCGAGAAAGGACCCGATTCAAGAAACAATCCCTATTGCTTTCGGATCTGAATTAGGAGGTATACCCAACTGTTTTGGGTGTCCTATGAAGATGCATTTTATCCGCTTTGGGTTCGAGCTTATCAACCTGAAACTTTTTCACATAAGCGTCACAGCCCCAAACCTTTTAAGAGACGACAACTTAGGTTTCTCCAAACGGTGTCGTCTCAACGGAATTACGTGGTACCCTATTAAAGTGAGTGCGGTTGTCTCTAATGCCTAACTCATGAACGATAGTGGTAATTCGATAAGAGACATCAAGGTACGCACCCTATCCAATAGGGTGCTACTATGAGGTTCGGACACACCATCATACTATGGTGTTCTAGGCGGTATTAATTGTGAAACAATTTCCACAATGTCTTAATTGTGTGCCAAAACTCGTAACTCAGATATTCATCTCTATGATCATATCATAGACATTCTATCCTCTTGTCACGAAGATCTTAAACTTCACTCTGAAATTACTTCAACCATTCAATAATTCAGACTTGTGTTTCATCAAGTAAATATACTCAACATCTACTCGAATCATCTGTGAAGTAAGAACATAACGATATTCACTGCATGCCTCAGCACTCATTGGACTGCACACATCAAAATGTGTTACTTCCAACAAGTTGCTATCTAGTTCCATCTTACTGAAACCGAGGCTTTTCAGTCATCTTGTCCATGTGGTATGATTTGCATATCTCAAGTGATTCAAAATCAAGTGAGTCTAAACGATCCATCTGCATGGAGTTTCTTCATGCGTATGCACCAATAGACATGGTTCGCGTGTCTCAAACTTTTCAAAACGAGTGAGTCCAAAGATCCATCAACATGGAGCTTCTTCACGCGTTTTACACCAATATGACTTACATGGCAGTGCCACAAGTAAGTGGTACTATCATTACTATCTTATATCTTTTGGCATGAAAATGTGTATCACTACGATCGAGATTCAATAAACCATTCCTCTAGGTGCAAGACCATTGAAGGTATTATTCAAATAAATAGAGTAACCATTATTGTCCTTAAATGAATAACCGTATTGCGATAGACATAATCCAATCATGTCTATGCTCAACGCAAACACCAAATGACAATTATTCAGGTTTAATACTAATCTTGATGGTAGAGGGAGCGTGTGATGTTTGATCACATCAAACTTGGAAACACTTCCAACACATATCGTCAGCTCACCTTTAGCTAGTCTCCGTTTATTCCGTAGCTCTTTTATTTCGAGTTACTAACACTTAGCAACCGAACCGGTATATTAATACCCTGGTGCTACTAGGAGTACTAGTAAAGTGCGCATTAACATAATGTATATCCAATATACTACTATCGACCTTGCCAGCCTTCTCATCTACCAAGTATCTAGGGTAATTCTGCTCCAGTGGTTGTTCCCCTTATTACAGAAGCACTTAGTCTCGGGTTTGGGTTCAACCTTGGGTTTCATCACTAGAGCAGCAGCTGATTTGTCGTTTCATGAAGTATCCCTTCTTGCCCTTGCCCTTCTTGAAACTAGTGGTTTCACCAACCATCAACAATTGATGCTCCTTCTTGATTTCTACTTTCGCGGTGTCAAACATCGCGAACACTTCAAGGATCATCATATCTATCCCTGATATGTTATAGTTCATCACGAAGCTCTAGCAGCTTGGTGGCAATGACTTTGGAGAAACATCACTATCTCATCTGGAAGATCAACTCCCACTCGATTCAAGTGATAGTTGCACTCAGACAATCTGAGCACAAGCTCAACGATTGAGCTTTTCTCCTTTAGTTTGCAGGCTTAGAAAATCGTCGGAGGTCTTATACCTCTTGACGTGGGCACGAGCCTGAAATCCCAATTTCAGCCCTCGAAACATCTCATATGTTCCGCGACGTTTCGAAAACGTCTTTGGTGCCTCAACTCTAAACCGTTTAACTGAACTATCACGTAGTTATCATAACATGTATGTCCGATGTTCGCAACATCCACAGACGACGTTTGGGGTTCAGCACACTGAGCGGTGCATTAAGGACATAAGCTTTCTACTGTCCGCATAATTGCTACTGTCAACTTTCAACTATATTTTCTCTAGGAACATATCTAAACAGTGGAACTAAAGCGCGAGCTTACGACATAATTTGCAAAGATCATTTGACTATGTTCAGGATAATTAAGTTCATCTTATGAACTCCCACTTAGATAGACATCCCTCTAGTCATCTAAGTGATTACATGATCCGAGTCAACTAGGCCGTGTCCGCTCATCACGTGAGACGGACTAGTCATCATCGGTGAACATCTTCATGTTGATCGTATCTACTATACGACTCATGCTCGACCTTTCGGTCTCTGTGTTCCGAGGCCATGTCTGTACATGCTAGGCTCGTCAAGTTAACCCTAAGTGTTTTGCGTGTGTAAATCTGTCTTACACCCGTTGTATGTGAACGTAAGAATCCATCACACCCGATCATCACGTGGTGCTTAGAAGCGACGAACTTTAGCAACGGTGCATAGTTAGGGGAGAACACTTCTTGAAATTGTTGTAAGGGATCATCTTATTTACTACTGTCGTTCTAAGTAAACAAGATGCATAAACATAATAAACATCACATGCAATTATATAGTAGTGACATGATATGGCCAATATCATATAGCTCCATTGATTTCCATCTTCGGGGCTCCATGATCATCATCGTCACCGGCATGACACCATGATCTCCATCATCATGATCTCCATGAAGTTGTCTCGCCAACTATTACTTCTACTACTATGGCTATCGGTTAGCAATGAAGTAAAGTAATTACATGGCGTTGTTCAATGACACGCAGGTCATACAATAAATAAAGACAACTCCTATGGCTCCTGCCGGTTGTCATACTCATCGACATGCAAGTCGTGATTCCTATTACAAGAACATGATCAATCTCATACATCACATATCATTCATCACATTCTTCTTGGCCATATCACATCACATAGCATACCCTGCGAAAACAAGTTAGACGTCCTCTAATTGTTGTTTGCATGTTTTACGTGGCTGCTATGGGTTTCTAGCAAGAACGTTTCTTACCTACGCAAAACCACAATGTGATATGTCAATTGCTATTTACCCTTCATAAGGACCCTTTTCATCGAATCCGTTCCGACTAAAGTGGGAGAGACTGGCACCCGCTAGCCACCTTATGCACCAAGTGCATGTCAGTCGATGGAACCTGTCTCACGTAAGAGTACGTGTAAGGTCGGTCCGGGCCGCTTCATCCCACAATACCGTCGAAACAAGATTGGACTAGTAACGGTAAGCATATTGAACAAAATCAATGCCCACAACTACTTTGTGTTCTACTCGTGCAAAGAATCTATGCAATAAACCTGGCTCTGATACCACTGTTGGGGAACGTAGCAGAAATTCAAAATTTTCCTACGTATAACCAAGATCTATCTATGGAGAAACCAGCAACGAGGGGAAGGAGAGTGCATCTACATACCCTTGTAGATCGCTAAGCAGAAGCGTTCAAGAGAACAGGGTTGAAGGAGTCGTACTCGTCGTGATCCAAATCACCGGAGATCCTAGTGCCGAACGGACGGCACCTCCGCGTTCAACACACGTACAGCCCGGTGACGTCTCCCATGCCTTGATCCAGCAAGGAGATAGGGAGAGGTTGAGGAAGACTCCATCCAGCAGCAGCACAACAGCGTGGTGGTGGTGGAGGAGCGTGGCAATCCTGCAGGGCTTCGCCAAGCACCTGCGGGAGAGGAGGAGGTGTCACGGGAGGGAGGGAGGCGCCAGGGCTTCAGGTGAGGCTGCCCTCCCTCCCCTCCACTATATATAGGGTCAAGGGAGAGGGGGGAGGCGCAGCCTTGCCCCTTCCTCCAAGGAAGGGGTGCGGCCAAGGGAGGGGAGGAGTCCATCCTCCCCAAGGCACCTCGGAGGTGCCTTCCCCTTTTAGGATTCTCCCCTCCCCAAGTCTCCTTGGCGCATGGGCCTCTTGGGGCTGGTGCCCTTGGCCCATATTGGCCAAGGCACACCCCCTACAGCCCATGTGGCCCCCCGAGGCAGGTGGACCCCCCCGGTGGACCCCCGGACCCCTTTCGGCACTCCCGGTACAATACCGATAAAGTGCGAAACTTTTTCAGCGACCAAAATAAGACTTCCCATATATAAATCTTTACCTCCGGACCACTCCGGAACTCCTCGTGACGTCCGGGATCTCATCCGGGACTCCGAACAACATTCGGTAACCACATACAAACTTCCTTTATAACCCTAGCGTCATCGAACCTTAAGTGTGTAGACCCTACGGGTTCGGGAGACATGTAGACATGACCAAGACATTCTCCGGTCAATAACCAACAGCGGGATCTGGATACCCATGTTGGTTCCCACATCTTCCATGATGATCTCATCGGATGAACCACGATGTCAAGGACTCAATCAATCCCGTATACAATTCCCTTTGTCTAGCGGTATGGTACTTGCCCGAGATTCGATCGTCGGTATACCGATGCCTTGTTCAATCTCGTTACTGGCAATTCTCTTTACTCGTTCCGTAACACATCATCCCGTGATCAACCCTTTGATCACATTGTGCACATTATGATGATGTCCTACCGAGTGGGCCCAGAGATACCTCTCCGTTTACACGGAGTGACAAATCCCAGTCTCGATTCGTGCCAACCCAACAGACACTTTCGGAGATACCTGTAGTGCACCTTTATAGCCACCCAGTTATGTTGTGACGTTTGGTACACCCAAAGCATTCCTACGGTATCCGGGAGTTGCACAATCTCATGGTCTAAGGAAATGATACTTGACATTAGAAAAGCTTTAGCATACGAACTACGATCTTTGTGCTAGGCTTAGGATTGGGTCTTGTCCATCACATCATTCTTCTAATGATGTGATCCCGTTATCAACAACATCCAATGTCCATGGTCAGGAAACCGTAACCATCTGTTGATCAACGAGCTAGTCAACTAGAGGCTTACTAGGGACATGGTGTTGTCTATGTACCCACACATGCATCTGAGTTTCCTATCAATACAATTATAGCATGGATAATAAACGATTATCATGAACAAGGAAATATACTAATAACTAATTTATTATTGCCTCTAGGGCATATTAGTATATTTCCTTGTTCATGATAATCGTTTATTATCCATGCTATAATTGTATTGATAGGAAACTAAGATACATGTGTGGATACATAGACAACACCATGTCCCTAGTAAGACTCTAGTTGACTAGCTCGTTGATCAATAGATGGTTACGGTTTCCTGACCATGGACATTAGATGTCATTGATAACGGGATCACATCATTAGGAGAATGATGTGATGGACAAGACCCAATCCTAAGCCTAGCACAGAGATCGTGTAGTTCGTATGCTAAAGCTTTTCTAATGTCAAGTATCTTTTCCTTAGACCATGAGATTGTGCAACTCCCGGATACCGTAGGAATGCTTTGGGTGTACCAAACGTCACAACATAACTGGGTGGCTATAAAGGTGCACTACAGGTATCTCCGAAAGTGTCTGTTGGGTTGGCACGAATCGAGACTGGGATTTGTCACTCCGTGTAAACGAAGAGGTATCTCTGGGCCCACTCGGTAGGACATCATCATAATGTGCACAATGTGACCAAGGGGTTGATCACGGGATGATGTGTTACGGAAACGAGTAAAGAGACTTGCCGGTAACGAGATTGAACAAGGTATTGGTATACCAACGATCGAATCTCGGGCAAGTATAATACCGCTAGACAAAGGGAATTGAATACGGGATCGATTGAGTCCTTGACATCGTGGTTCATACGATGAGATCATCATGGAACATGTGGGAGCCAACATGGGTATCCAGATCCCGCTGTTGGTTATTGACCGGAGAACATCTCAGTCATGTCTGCATGGTTCCCGAACCCGTAGGGTCTACACACTTAAGGTTCGATGACGCTAGGGTTATAAAGGAAGTTTGTATGTGGTTACCGAATGTTGTTCGGAGTCCCGGATGAGATCCCGGATGTCACGAGGAGTTCCGGAATGGTCCGGAGGTAAAGATTTATATATGGGAAGTCCTGTTTTGGTCACCGGAAAAGTTTCGGGTTTTATCGGTAACGTACCGAGACCATCGGGAGGGTCCCGGGGGTCCACCAAGTGGGGCCACCAACCCCGGAGGGCTGCATGGGCCAAGTGTGGGAGGGAACCAGCCCCAGGTGGGCTGGTGCGCCCCCCACAAGCGGCCCAAGGTGCAATGGAGAGTGGGAGGGGGCAAACCCTAGGGCAGATGGGCCCTAAGGTCCACCCCAGGCGCGCCTCCCCTCTCTCCCCCTCTGGCCGCCACCCAGATGGCATCTGGGGCTGCCGCCACCCTTGGGGAGGGAACCCTAGAGGGGGCGCAGCCCCCTCCCCTTCCCCTATAAATACTTGAGGCCTAGGGGGCTGCCCAACACACGAGAACCTCTCCCTCTTGGCGCAGCCCTACCTCTCTTACTCCTCCTCTCCCGCGGTGCTTGGCGAAGCCCTGCTGGACTACCACGCTCCTCCATCACCACCACGCCGTTGTGCTGCTGTTGGATGGAGTCTTCCTCAACCTCTCCCTCTCTCCTTGCTGGATCAAGGCGTGGGAGACGTCATCGGGCTGTACGTGTGTTGAACGCCGAGGTGCCGTCCGTTCGGCACTAGGATCTCCGGTGATTTGGATCACAACGAGTACGACTCCTTTAACCCCGTTCTCTTGAACGCTTCCGCTTAGCGATCTACAAGGGTATGTAGATGCACTCTCTTCTCTCTCATTGCTAGTTTCTCCATAGATAGATCTTGGTGATTCATAGGAAAATTTTGAATTTCTGCTACGTTCCCCAACAGTGGTATCAGAGCTAGGTCTATTGCGTAGATTCTTTGCACGAGTAGAACACAAAATAGTTGTGGGCGTTGATTTTGTTCAATATGGTTACCGTTACTAGTCCAATCTTGTTTCGACGGTATTGTGGGATGAAGCGGCCCGGACCGACCTTACACGTACTATTACGTGAGACAGGTTCCACCGAATGACATGCACTTTGTGCATAAGGTGGCTAGCGGGTGCCAGTCTCTCCCACTTTAGTCGGAACGGATTCGATGAAAAGGGTCCTTATGAAGGGTAAATAGCAATTGGCATATCACGTTGTGGTTTTGCGTAGGTAAGAAACGTTCTTGCTAGAAGCCCATAGCAGCCACGTAAAACATGCAAACAACAATTAGAGGACGTCTAACTTGTTTTTGCAGGGTATGCTATGTGATGTGATATGGCCAAGAAGAATGTGATGAATGATATGTGATGTATGAGATGGATCATGTTCTTGTAATAGGAATCACGACTTGCATGTCGATGAGTATGACAACCGGCAGGAGCCATAGGAGTTGTCTTTATTTATTGCATGACATGCGTGTCATTAAACAACGCCATGTAATTACTTTACTTTATTGCCAACTGGTAGCCATAGTAGTAGAAGTAATAGTTGGCGAGACAACTTCATGAAGACACGATGATGGAGATCATGATGATGGAGATCATGGTGTCATGCCGGTGACGATGATGATCATGGAGCCCCGAAGATGGAGATCAAAAGGAGCAAAATGATATTGGCCATATCATGTCACTATTTGGTTGCATGTGATGTTTACCATGTTTATGCATCTTGTTTACTTAGAACGATGGTAGTAAATAAGATGATCCCTTACAAAAATTTCAAGAAGTGTTCTCCCCTAACTGTGCACCGTTGCTAAAGTTCGTCGCTTCTAAGCACCACGTTATGATCAGGTGTGATGGATTCTTACGTTCACATACAACGGGTGTAAGACAGATTTACACACGCGAAACACTTAGGGTTAACTTGACGAGCCTAGCATGTACAGACATGGCCTCGGAACACAGAGACCGAAAGGTCGAGCATGAGTCGTATAGTAGATACGATCAACATGAAGATGTTCACCGATGATGACTAGTCCGTCTCACGTGATGATCGGACACGGCCTAGTTGACTCGGATCATGTAATCACTTAGATGACTAGAGGGATGTCTATCTAAGTGGGAGTTCATAAGATGAACTTAATTATCCTGAACATAGTCAAATGATCTTTGCAAATTATGCCGTAAGCTCGCGCTTTAGTTCCACTGTTTAGATATGTTCCTAGAGAAAATATAGTTGAAAGTTGATAGTAGCAATTATGCGGACAGTAGAAAGCTTATGTCCTTAATGCACCGCTCAGTATGCTGAACCCCAAACGTCGTCTGTGGATGTTGCGAACATCGGACATACATGTTATGATAACTACGTGATAGTTCAGTTAAACGGTTTAGAGTTGAGGCACCAAAGACGTTTTCGAAACGTCGTGGAACATATGAGATGTTTCGAGGGCTGAAATTGGGATTTCAGGCTCGTGCCCACGTCAAGAGGTATAAGACCTCCGACGATTTTCTAAGCCTGCAAACTAAAGGAGAAAAGCTCAATCGTTGAGCTTGTGCTCAGATTGTCTGAGTGCAACAATCACTTGAATCGAGTGGGAGTTGATCTTCCAGATGAGATAGTGATGTTTCTCCAAAGTCATTGCCACCAAGCTGCTAGAGCTTCATGATGAACTATAACATATCAGGGATAGATATGATGATCCTTGAAGTGTTCGCGATGTTTGGCACCGCGAAAGTAGAAATCAAGAAGGAGCATCAATTGTTGATGGTTGGTGAAACCACTAGTTTCAAGAAGGGCAAGGGCAAGAAGGGATACTTCATGAAACGGCAAATTAGCTGCTGCTCTAGTGAAGAAACCCAAGGTTGAACCCAAACCCGAGACTAAGTGCTTCTGTAATAAGGGGAACAACCACTGGAGCAGAATTACCCTAGATACTTGGTAGATGAGAAGGCTGGCAAGGTCGATAGTAGTATATTGGATATACATTATGTTAATGTGCACTTTACTAGTACTCCTAGTAGCACCAGGGTATTAAGATACCGGTTCGGTTGCTAAGTGTTAGTAACTCGAAATAAAAGAGCTACGGAATAAACGGAGACTAGCTAAAGGTGAGCTGACGATATGTGTTGGAAGTGTTTCCAAGTTTGATGTGATCAAACATCGCATGCTCCCTCTACCATCAAGATTAGTATTAAACCTGAATAATTGTCATTTGGTGTTTGCGTTGAGCATAGACATGATTGGATTATGTCTATCGCAATACGGTTATTCATTTAAGGAGAATAATGGTTACTCTATTTATTTGAATAATACCTTCAATGGTCTTGCACCTAAAGGAATGGTTTATTGAATCTCGATCTTAGTGATACACATTTTCATGCCAAAAGATATAAGATAGTAATGATAGTACCACTTACTTGTGGCACTGCCATGTAAGTCATATTGGTGTAAAACGCATGAAGAAGCTCCATGTTGATGGATCTTTGGACTCACTCGTTTTTGAAAAGTTTGAGACATGCGAACCATGTCTATTGGTGTATACGCATGAAGAAACTCCATGCAGATGGATCGTTTGGACTCACTTATTTTGAATCACTTGAGATATGCAAATCATACCACATAGGCAAGATGACTGAAAAGCCTCGTTTTCACTAAGATGGAACAAGAAAGCAACATGTAGGAAGTAACACATTTTGATGTGTGCAGTCCAATGAGTGCTGAGGCATGCAGTGAATATCGTTATGTTCTTACTTCACAGATGATTCGAGTAGATGTTGAGTATATTTACTTGATGAAACACAAGTCTGAATTATTGAATAGTTCAAGTAATTTCAGAGTGAAGTTGAAGACAAGAGGATAAAATGTCTATGATATGATCATAGAGATGAGTATCTGAGTTACGAGCTTTGGCACGCAATTAAGACATTGTGGATATTGTTTCACAATTAATACCGCCTGGAACACCATAGTGTGATGGTGTGTCCGAACATCATAGTTGCACCCTATTGGATATGGTGCGTACCATGATGTCTCTTATCGAATTACCACTATCGTTCATGGGTTAGGCATTAGAGACAACCGCACTTACTTTAAATAGGGCACCACGTAATTCCGTTGAGATGACACCGTATGAACTATGGATTAGAGAAACCTAAGCTGTCATTTCTTAAAGGTTTGGGGCTATGACGCTTATGTGAAAAAGTTTCAGTTTGATAAGCTCGAACCCAAAGTGGATAAAATGCATCTTCATAGGACACCCAAAACAGTTGGGTATACCTCCTAATTCAGATCCGAAAGCAATAGGGATTGTTTCTTGAATCGGGTCCTTTTTCGAGAAAAGTTTGTCTCGAAAGAATTGAGTGGGAGGATGGTGGAGACTTGATGAGGTTATTGAACCATCACTTCAACAAATGTGTAGCAGGGCACAGGAAGTTGTTCCTGTGGCACCTACACCCATTGAAGTGGAAGCTTATGATAGTGATCATGAAGTTTCAGATCAAGTCACTACCGATCCTCGTAGGGTGACAAGGATACGTACTACTTTAGAGTGGTACAGTAATCCTGTCTTGAAGGTCATGTTGCTAGACAACAATGAACCTACGAGCTATGGAGAAGCGATGGTGGGCCCAAATTCTGACAAATGGTTAGAAGCCATGAAATCCGAGATAGGATCCATGTATCAGAACAAAGCATGGACTTTGGTGGACTTGCCCGATGATCGGCAAGCCATTGAGATAAATGGATCTTTAAGAAGAAGACGGACGTGGATGGTAATGTCACCGTCTATGAAGCTCGACTTGTGGCGAAGAGTTTTTCACAAGTTCAAGGAGTTGACTACGATGAGATTTTCTCATCCGTAGCGATGCTTAAGTCCGCCGGAATCATGTTAGCATTAGCTGCATTTGTGAAATCTGGCAGATGGATGTCAAGACAAGTTTCCTTACCAGTTTTCATAAGGAAAGGTTGTATGTGATACAATCAGAAAGGTTTTGTCGATCCTAAGGATGCTAAAAGGTACGCAAAGCTCCAGCAATCCTTCTAAGGACTGGAGTAAGCATCTCGGAGTTGGAATGTACACTTTGATGAGATGATCAAAGATTTTGGGCTTGTACAAAGTTTATGAGAAACTTGTATTTCCAAAAAAGTGAGTGGGAGCACTATAGAATTTCTGATGAGTATATGTTCTTGACATATTGTTGATCAGAATTGATGTAGAATTTCTGGAAAGCATATAGGGTTATTTGAAAGGTGTTTTTCAATAGAAAACCTGGTTTAAGCTACTTGAACATTGAGCATCAAGATCTATGAGGATAGATCAAAACGCTTAATGGTACTTTCAAATGAGCACATACCTTGACATGATCTTGAAGGTGTTCAAGATGGATCAGTCAAAGAAGGAGTTCTTCCCTGAGATGTAAGGTATGAAGTTAAGACTTAAAGCTCGACCACGGCAGAAAAGAGAGAAAGGACGAAGGTCGTCCCCTATGCTTTAGACGTAGGCTCTACAGTATGCTATGCTAAGTACCGCACCGGTTGTGTGCCTTGCTGTATATCTGGCAAGAGAGTACAAACGTGATCAAGGAGTAGATCACCAGATAGCGGTCAAAATTGTCCTTGGAGTAATAAGGACATGTTTCTCGATTATGGAGGTGATAAAGAGTTCGGCGTAAAGGGTTACGTCGATGCAAGCTTTAACACCTATCCGAATGACTCTGAGTAGCAACCGGATACGTATAGTGGAACAACCATTTGAAAATAGCTCCAAGTGGAGCGTGGAAGCAACATTTACAATATGACATAGAGAATTGCGAAGTACATACGGATCTGAATGTTGCAGACCCGTTGACTAAAACCTCTCTCAGAAGCAAAACATGATCAAACCCCAGAACTCATTGAGTCTTAATCACATGATGATGTGAACTAGTTTAATGACACTAGTGAACTCTTGGGTGTTGGTCACATGGCGATGTGACCTGTGAGTGTTAATCACATGGCGATGTGAACTAGATTATTGACTCTAGTGCAAGTGGGAGACTGTTGGAAATATGCCCTAGAGGCAATAATAAATTAGTTATTATTATATTTCCTTGTTCATGATAATCATTTATTATCCATGCTATAATTGTATTGATAGGAAACTAAGATACATGTGTGGGTACATAGACAACACCATGTCCCTAGTAAGACTCTAGTTGACTAGCTCGTTGATCAATAGATGGTTACGGTTTCCTGACCATGGACATTAGATGTCATTGATAACGGGATCACATCATTAGGAGAATGATGTGATGGACAAGACCCAATCCTAAGCCTAGCACAGAGATCGTGTAGTTCGTATGCTAATGTCAAGTATCTTTTCCTTAGACCATGAGATTGTGCAACTCCCGGATACCGTAGGAATGCTTTGGGTGTACCAAACATCACAACGTAACTGGGTGGCTATAAAGGTGCACTACAGGTATCTCCGAAAGTGTCTGTTGGGTTGGCACGAATCGAGACTGGGATTTGTCACTCCGTGTAAACGGAGAGGTACCCTGAAAACAACAATAAGTAAGGAAAACAAAAAAACAAAAAAAATGCCTCCTACTGGGCCCCCACGGCCTGAAGACGACTTGAAACCCTACTATGGGCCAGGATTCAGGCCCGCAGTAGGCCCAGAAGGCCCATCAGGCAATGCAGTAGTAAGTAGGCCCGTAAGCCTGCAGTGGAGAGGAGCTCGAGAGGGGTGCGGCAGTGGGGCTTATAAACCACTGCGCGCCCCTCTCAACTAGCGAGGTGGGACTAAACTTTGGCCGCGACGCGGGCAACACAGGGGCCTTTGGTCCCGGTTGGTGGCTCCAACCGGGACTAAAGGGGGTGCATTGGTACCGGTTCGTGGCACCAAC
>NC_057801.1:786252340-786257317 GCF_018294505.1 Triticum aestivum
CCGACCACACGCCGCCGCCTTCGGTCCGGCCGCCGGCGCCCTTTCCTCTTTTTTTTATATATGCAAAAGTTTATATATGCAAAAATTTATACATATATGCAAGTATATATGTATTTTTTTTGCATTTTTTTGTGTATATGTGTTTTTATGTGTATATATGTGTACATGTTCATAGTATTTTTTTTCATAAGTGTATTTTTTTGTTCATTGCATTTTTTTCATATATATAATGTATATATGTATGTGGTAGCTATATATATGATGAATGGATGTGGCTATATATGTATGTATGAATATAATGTTCATAGCATTTTTTTGTTTATATATGTTTTTTCATATATGTCTTAATTTTATATTTAGGTTGTTAGTAGATATCGATTTTAGGTTAGTGCATTTTAGGTTAGTGTAGAGGAGAAAGTAAAATAAGGAAAAGGAAGAAAAGAGGAAGAAGGAAGGAGAAAAAGAAGAGAGGAAGAAGAGGAGAAATAAATAAGAAGAGGAAAAAAGAAGAGGAGAAGAATAAAGGAATAGAGGAGAAGAAGAAAAAATAGAAGAAAAAAATCTATTTTTTCTTCTTCTTCTCTATTCCTTTCTTCTTATCCTCTTTTTTTCTTCTTTTTTTTCTTCTTCTTCTTCCTTCTTCCTTCTTCCTCTTTTCTTCCTTTTCCTTAATTATTTTCCTTTCTCGAGGGAGAAGAAGAAAAAGAAGAGTAGAAGAAGAAAGAAAGGAATAGAGAAGAAAGAAGAAACTTCAACACGAGGGGGTGGTACCGATACCCCCTCCCCGATAATATTATTTTCCCATGTATATGTATGTCGCGTCGTTGTCGAGATAACCCCCTCTAGATAACTTTGACATGAGGGGCGGTCGATATATATACCCCCTCTCGACCGTGATAACTTATACAATGGCAGCACCCCCCGGCCATCGGCCCTCTCGCTCGACCAAAACTCTCGAGGACACCCAAACCCTAGAGAGAAAACGATGTTGGTCTCCTACCCCCTCCCGCCGTGCCCCTACCCGACAAATTAACTCTCTCGAGGCCACCCAAATTTACCAAGTTAAAAGAGCATTGCCGTCGAGGCCACCCCAAACCCTTGAAGCATTGTGTCGAGGCGACCCCAAACCCTAGAGAAGCAGCGCCGAGGCCACTAACATGATTCCTTATATATATATATATATATATATATATATATATATATGGAAAATGCATCCTACTACCGGGTGTAGTTACACCCATTTCTCATATACTACCATGTGGTAGTATATACTCTACATTATTATTTTTAGTATGTTCACATACTATATCTAAGATACTCCAAAGTGAGTTCGATGAAAAAATTGCAAGTGAGCCCATAATTTTATTGTTTTTGTGAAATACGTACATATTTGTATGTGAAGTGGAGTATGCACAAAATATGATACATACTATCAAAAAAGTAGTATATATACTACGTATACATTCTTATATAGTACATACTACGCGTACATACTCTCCGATATGATAGATACTACCTAGAACGTGTGAAACAAAAATGGGAGTAACTACACCCGGTAGTAGGAAAAATTCGTCCTATATATATATATATATATCCAACTGTACCATGTTTGAATAATAATTGACATGTTGTAAATATTTGCAGAAACTATGGAGCACTCCCGAGACGAAGAAACATAAGCAACGTTGGGGGAGATAATCGCAAATGGAAGTGATGATGTTGCGTCATTTCTCCTCGACACCGATGGTGAGCTGGATGAAGAAGAGGGCTATGTTCATGATGGCTTCGGCCCATTAATGCCGGTACAAGAAGAGGACTATGTTCATGATGGCCCCGGTGACACAATGGAGGTACAAGAAGGAGACTGTGCTGACTGCTCCGGTGACCGAACCGAGTCCGGCCAGGTATATATATATATATTAGTTAAGCCTGTGCTGACTAGTTAATTGATGCTTCCATTGTTTTGGTATATGTACACATATTAATTACTCTCGTCTTTCTTCCTTATAATTTCTAGCCCTCCGGATCGAGCACAACTTCGGTACGGAGACTAGGCCCGAAGAAAAAGTTGAGCTCGGATAAAAAGTTTGAGATCATAGAAATTGCGCCCGACGGCGAACCGATTGAACCCATCCGGACAAGGAAGGCATTTTCTGCTCAGTGCGGGGTTCTTGTTAGGGACAAGATCCCGATCAGCATCCAACAATGGTATAAGCCTAAGGAGGAAGACCCTGAGGTGTCTTATGTCAATGATATGCAGAAAGAAGATCTTTGGACTGAGCTGAAGGCAAATTTCACCCTACCGCCAGAGGAGGATTCGGAGAATCTAGTTAAAAAGCAATTAATCAAGTCTTGTGCTCTTAAGAAGATGGCAACCCTAATGAGGAGGTGGAGGAAAGAGCTGAACCAGTTTGTCGAAAAAAAAGACACCAAAATTCATCGGCAAATATGAGAAGATCAAAGATCACTGGCCCGCATTTGTGGCCCACAAGACATCGAAAAAGAGTAAGAAGATGTCGGCGACAAACAAGCAAAATGCTGCGAAGAAGAAGCTTCACCATCGCACGGGGTCAGGTGGCTACCTCAAAGCCCGACCTAAGTGGACCAAGGCTGAGCATGATCTGCTTGAAAAAGGGATCGAAACAGAGACAATGTACTGGCCAGACCGTTGCCGGACTTGGTTCTTCGAGGCTGGCGGAACCTTGGACCCTGTAACAGGGAAGAGCCAGTGGACGGACGAGCAACTGGAAATACCAGTCAAGAACCTTTGACACTATATCGCTGCAGCGCAGCGAGGGACGTTCCTTCCAAACAGGGAGAAGGACGAGCTCACAATGGCCCTTGGGAATCCTGAGCACCCTGGACGGACACGAGGCAAGCCAGGCTCCATTCCGTGGAAGGTTGGTTTTCCGGACGCAGTGGGTTACAAAACCCACGAGAGGAGGAAGAAACTGGAGCAGGACCAACTGCAGGCGCTGCTTGGAAGGGTAATGGGGCTAGAGCATCGAGAAGAGGAACGAGAAGCAGCAGATCACAACAAACGACCTGCCGAAGCTTCCCCCGAAGCTACCCCGCCATCTCAGCGGAGAAGCAGCGTGGCTTCCACCGAGCTGCTTTAGCCGGAGCATGTCTTGACGGCTCCTGCCAGCTATCCCGTGGATGGTATCACGGAGTCTCAAAGTTGCCACATTATGGCGCGATGGATGACTTTGAAGGTCAAGGCGGCGGTTGGCCAAGTTTATCCTAGTGGACCCAGCACAACTTATCACTGCCAGCCGATTCCAGAAGGATATGCTAAGGTGATGGTGGATGAAATAACGGAGGGATTTGAGGACCTCCCGCTTGACCACCCTACCGGTGAAGGGGAGACTAGGCTGGGTTCTGCTCTGAAGACTCCATGCCTATGGCGGAAGGAGCTCATCAACCTTCTAAACTGGACGCCTCCGCCTCCTCCTCCTTCGGCGAGTCAGGGCACTCGGCCTCCTCCACCGCCTACTCCACCGCCTCCTCCTCCGGCGAGTGACGATCAGGGCACATGTGGCGGCACTCCGCCTCCTTCTCCGGCACGTGGCGGCACTCTGCCTCCTTCTCCGCCTGCGCCGGCGCTCCCGAGCAGCCAGCAGCCTCCTCCTTCTCCGCCTCGCTAGCAAGGGCGGAAGAGACCCGCCGCCGCCCCGGCTAAAGGAAATATGCCCTAGAGGCAATAATAAAGTTATTATTTATTTCCTTATTTCATGATAAATGTTTATTATTCATGCTAGAATTGTATTAACCGGAAACATAATACATGTGTGAATACATAGACAAACATAGTGTCACTAGTATGCCTCTACTTGACTAGCTCGTTTATCAGAGATGGTTATGTTTCCTAGCCATGGACAAAAGAGTTGTCATTTGATTAACGGGATCACATCATTAGGAGAATGATGTGATTGACTTGACCCATCCCGTTAGCTTAGCACTTGATCGTTTAGTATTCTGCTATTGCTTCCTTCATGACTTATACATGTTCCTGTAACTATGAGAATTGTGTAACTCCCGTTTACCGGAGGAACACTTTGGGTACTACCAAACGTCACAACGTAACTGGGTGATTATAAAGGAGTACTACAGGTGTCTCCGAAGGTACATGTTGAGTTAGCATAATTCGAGATTAGGTTTTGTCACTCCGATTGTCGGAGAGGTATCTCTGGGCCCTCTCGGCAATGCTCATCACCTAAGCCTTGCAAGCATGTAACTAATGAGTTAGTTATAAGATGAAGTATTACAGAACGAGTAAAGAGACTTGTCGATAACGAGATTGAACTAGGTATTGGATACCGACGATCGAATCTCGGACAAGTAACATACCGATGACAAAGCGAACAACGTATGTTGTTATGCGGTTTGACCGATAAAGATCTTCGTAGAATATGTAGGAACCAATATGGGCATCCAGGTCCCGCTATTGGTTATTGACCAGAGATGTGTCTCAGTCATGTCTACATCGTTCTCGAACCGTAGGGTCCGCACGCTTAAGGTTTCGATGACAGTTATATTATGAGTTTATGTATTTTGATGTACCGAAGGTTGTTCGGAGTCCCGGATATGATTACGGACATGACGAGGAGTCTCGAAATGGTCGAGACATAAAGATTGATATATTGGACGGATATATTTGGACACCGGAAAGGTTCCAGAGATGTTTGGAGCTCCGGAAGGTTACCGGAACCCCCCGGGAGGTATATGGGCCTTATTGGGCCCATTTAGGAGGAAGAGAGAAGGAGCAAGGGAAGGGGGCGCGCCCCCCCAAGCCCAATCCGAATTGGGGAGGGGGGCCGGCCCCCCCTTTCCTTTCTCCTTCCCCCTCTTCCTATTACTACTACTAGTACTACTTCCTAATACTAGTACTCTTTCCTTCCTCCTCCAAATAAGATAAGGAAAAGAGAGGGAAACCTACTTGGAGTAGGTTTCCCCCTCCTCATGGCGCGCCCCCCC
>NC_057801.1:786257458-786315841 GCF_018294505.1 Triticum aestivum
CGGCCACCTCCTCCCTCCCTCCTTTATATACGGGGGTAGGGGGGCACCCTAGAACACACAAGTTGATCATTGATCGTTCCTTAGCCGTGTGCGGTGCCCCCCTCCACGATATTACACCTCGGTCATATTGTAGCGGTGCTTAGGCGAAGCCCTGCAACAGGAGAACATCAAGATCGTCACCACGCCGTCGTGCTGACGGAACTCCCCCTCGGCGCCTCTGCTGGATCGGAGATCGAGGGTGCGTCATCGAGCTGTACGCGTGTCAAGAACTCGGAGGTGCCGGAGTAACGGTACTTGGATCGGTTGAACCGGAGGACGTACGACTACTTCCTCTATGTTGCGTCAACGCTTCCGCTTCGTTCTACAAGGGTATGTAGACAACACTCTCCCCTCGTTGCTATATCATCACCATGATCTTGCGTGTGCGTAGGAAATTTTTTGAAATTACTACGTTCCCCAACAGTGGCATCCGAGCCTAGGTTTTATGTGTTGATGTTATTTGCACGAGTAGAACACAAGTAAGTTGTGGACGATATAAGTCATACTGCCTACCAGCATGTCATACTTTGGTTCAGCGGTATTGTGAGATGAAGCGGCCCGGACCGACATTACGCGTACGCTTACGCGAGACTGGTTTCACCGTTACGAGCACTCGTGCTTAAAGGTGGCTGGCGGGTGTCTGTCTCTCTCACTTTAGTTGAACCGAGTGTGGCTACGCCCGGTCCTTGTGAAGGTTAAAACGGAGTCTATTTGACAAACTATCGTTGTGGTTTTGATGCGTATGTGAGATTGGTTCTTGCTTAAGCCCGTAGCAGCCACGTAAAATTTGCAACAACAAAGTAGAGGACGTCTAACTTGTTTTTGCAGGGCATGTTGTGATGTGATATGGCCAAGACATGATGCTATATTTTATTGTATGAGATGATCATGTTTTGTAACCGAAGTTATCGGCAACTGGCAGGAGCCATATGGTTGTCGCTTTATTGTATGAAATGCAAACGCCCTGTAATTGCTTTACTTTATCACTAAGCGGTAGCGATAGTCGTAGAAGCAATAGATGGCGTAACGACACCGATGCTACGATGGAGATCAAGGTGTCACGCCAGTGACGATGGTGATCACGACGGTGCTTCGAAGATGGAGATCACAAGCACAAGATGATGATAGCCATATCATATCACTTATATTGATTGAATGTGATGTTTATCCTTTATGCATCTTATCTTGCTTTGATTGATGGTAGCATTTTAAGATGATCTCTCACTAATTATCAAGAAGTGTTCTCCCTGAGTATGCACCGTTGCGAAAGTTCTTCGTGCTGAGACACCACGTGATGATCGGGTGTGATAGGCTCTACGTTCAAATACAACGGGTGCAAAACAGTTGCACACGCGGAATACTCAGGTTATACTTGACGAGCCTAGCATATACAGATATGGCCTCGGAACACGGGGACCGAAAGGTTGAGCGTGAATCATATAGTAGATATGATCAACATAGAGATGTTCACCATTGAAAGTACTCCATCTCACGTGATGATCGGACATGGTTTAGTTGATTTGGATCACGTAATCACTTAGATGACTAGAGAGATGTCTGTCTAAGTGGGAGTTCTTTAGAAATATGATTAATTGAACTTTAATTTATCATAAACTTAGTCCTGGTAGTATTTTGCAAATTATGTTGTAGATCAATAGCTCGCGTTGTTGCTTTCATATGTTTGTTTTTGATATGTTCCTAGAGAAACTGTGTTGAAAAATGTTAGTAGCAATGTTGCGGATTTGATCCGTGATCTGAGGTTAATCCTCATTGCTGCACAGAAGAATTATGTCCTTGATGCACCGCTAGGTGACAGACCTATTGCAAGAGCAGATGTAGATGTTATGAATGTTTGGCTAGCTCAATATGATGACTACTTGATAGTTTAGTGCACCATGCTTAACGGCTTAGAATTGGGACTTCAAAGACGTTTTGAACGTCATGGACCATATAAGATGTTCCACGAATTGAAGTTAATATTTCAAGCAAATACCCGAGTTGAGAGATATGAAGTCTCCAACAAGTTCTATAGCTAAAAGATGGAGAAGAATCGCTCAACTAGTGAGCATGTGCTCAGATTGTCTGGGTACTTCAATCGCTTGAATCAAGTGGGAGTTAATCTTCCAGATAAGATAGTGATTGACAGAATTCTCTAGTCACCATCACTAAGTTACTAGAACTTCGTGATGAACTATAGTATGCAAGGGATGACGAAAACAATTCCCAAGCTCTTCGTGATGCTGAAATCAACGAAGGTAGAAATCAAGAAAGAGCATCAAGTGTTGATGGTTACCAAGATCACTAGTTTCAAGAAAAGGGCAAAGGGAAAGAAAGGGAACTTCAAGTAGAATGACAAGCAAGTTGTCACTCCCGTGAAGAAGACCAAAGCTGGACCAAAGCCTGAAACTGAGTGCTTACACTGCAAAGGAAATGGTCACTAGAAGCGGAAATGCCCTAAATATTTGGTGGGTAAGAAGGATGGCAAAGTGAACAAGTGTATATTTGATATACAGGTTATTGATGTGTGCCTTACTAGTGTTTATAGTAGCCACTGAGTATTTGATACTTGTTCGGTTGCTAAGATTAGTAATTCGAAACAGGAGTTACAGAATAAACAGAGACTAGTTGAGGGTGAAGTGACGATGAGTGTTGGAAGTAGTTCCAAGATTGATATGATCATCATCGCACACTCCCTATACTTTCGGGATTAGTGTAAAACCTAAATAAATGTTATTTGGTGTTTACGTTAAGCATGAATATGATTTGATCATGTTTATTGTGATACAGTTATTCATTTAAAGTTAGAGAATAAATTGTTATTCTGTTTACATGAATAAGACCTTCGATGGTCATACACCCAATGAACATAGTTTGTTGGATCTCGATCGTAGTAATACACATATTCATAATATTGATGCCAAAAGATGCAAAGTTAATAATGATAGTGCAACTTATTTGTGGCACTGCCGTTTGGGTCATATCGGTATAAAAGCGCATGAAGAAACTCCATAAAGATGGATTTTCGGAATCACTTGGTTATGAATCATTTGATGCTTGCAAACCATGCCTTTTGGGCAAGATGACTAAAACTCCGTTCTCCGGAACAATGGAACAAGCTACTGACTTATTGGAAATAATACATACCGATGTATGCGATCCAATGAGTGTTGATGCTCGTGGCAAGTATCGTTATTTTCTGACCTTCACAGATGATTTGAGCAGATATTGGTATATCTACTTGATGAAACATAAGTCTGAAATAGTTGAAAGGTTCAAAGAATTTCAGAGTGAAGTGGAAAATCATCGTAACAAGAAAATAAAGTTTCTGCGATCTGATCATGGAGATGAATATTTGAGTTACGAGTTTGGTCTTTAATTAAAACAATGTGGAATAGTTTCACAGCTCACGCCACCTGGAACACCACAATGTTATGGTGTGTCCGAACATCGTAACCGCACTTTATTGGATATAGTGCGATCTATAATGTCTCTTACTGATTTACCACTATTGTTTTTGGGTTATGCATTAGAGACAACTGCATTCACGTTAAAAGGGGCACCATCAAAATCCGTTGAGATGACGCCTTATGAACTGTGGTTTGGCGGGAAACCAAAAGTTGTCGTTTCTTAAACTTTGGGGCTGCGATGCTTATGTGAAAAAGTTTCAACCTGATAAGCTCGAACCCAAATCGGAGAAGTGCGTCTTCATAGAATACCCAAAGGTAACTATTGGGTACATCTTCTATCACAGATCCGAAGGCAAGTTATTCATTGCTAAGATGGATTCTTTCTAAGAGAAGAAGTTTCTCTCGAAAGAAGTGAGTGGGAGGAAAGTAGAGCTTGATAAGGTAATTGTACCTTCTCCCGAATTGGAAAGTAGTTCATCACAGAAATCAGTTCCAGTGATTGCTACACCAATTAGTGAGGAAGCTAATGATGATGATCATGAAACTTCAGATCAAGTTACTACAGAACCTCGTAGGTCTTCCAGAGTAAGATCCGCACCAGTATGGTGTAGTAATCATGTTCTGGAAGTCATGTTACTAGACCATGATAAACCTACGAACTATGAGGAAGCGATGATGAGCCCAGATTCCGCGAAATGGCTTGAGGCCGTGAAATCTGAGATTGGATCCATGTATGAGAACAAAGTGTGGACTTTGGTGGAGTTGCCCGATGATCGGCAAGACATATTGTATAAATGGATCTTCAAGAGGAAGACAGATGCTGATAGTAGTGTTACTATCTACAAAGCTTGACTTGTCGCAAAAAGGTTTTTGACAAGTTCAAGGTGTTGACTACAATGAGATTTTCTCAACTGTAGCGATGCTTAAGTCTGTCCGAATCATGTTAGCAATTGCCACGTTTTATGAAATCTGGCAAATGGATGTCAAAACTGCATTCCTTAATGGATTTATTAAAGAAGAGTTGTATATGATGCAACCAGAAGGTTTTGTCAATCCTAAAGATGCTAACAAAGTGTGCAAGCTCCAGCAATCCATCAATGGACTGGTGCAAGCATCTCGGAGTTGGAATATACGCTTTGATAGTATGATCAAAGCATATAGTTTTATACAGAATTCTGAAGAAGCCTGTATTTACAAGAAAGTGAGTGGGAGCACTACAGCATTTCTGATAAGTATATGTGAATGACATACTGTTGATCGGAAATAATGTAGAATTATTCTGCAAAGCATAAAGGAGTGTTTGACAGGAGTTTTTCAAAGCAAGACCTCAGTGAAGCTGCTTACATATTGAGCATCAAGATCTATTGAGATAGATCAAGACGCTTGATAAGATTTTCAATGAGTACATACCTTGGCAAGATTTTTAAATAGTTCAAAATGGAACAGTCAAAGAAAGAGTTCTTGCCTGTGTTGCAAAGGTATGAAATTGAGTAATACTCAAATCCCGACCACAGCAGAAAATAGAAAGAGAATGAAAAGTCATTCCCTATGCCTCAGTCATAGGTTCTATAAAGTATGCTATGCTATGTATCAGACCTATTGTATACCTTGCTCTGTATTTGGCAAGGGAGTACAATAGTGATCTAGGAGTAGATCACTGGACATTGGTCAAGAATATCCTTAGTAAGGACTAAGGAGATGTTTCTCGATTATGGAGGTGATAAAAGAGTTTGTTGTAAAAGTTACATCAGTGCAAACTTTTACACTGATCCAGATGACTCTAAGTCTCAACCTGGATACATATTGAAAGTGGGAGCAATTAGCTAGAGTAGCTCCGTGCAGAGCATTATGGACATAACATATTTGCAAAATACATACGGCTCTGAATGTGACAGGCCCGTTGACTAAGCTTCTCTCACGAGCAAAACATGATCACACCTTAGTACTCTTTGGGCGTTAATCACATAGGGATGTGAACTAGATTATTGACTCTAGTAAACCCTTTGGATGTTGGTCACATGATGATGTGAACTATGGGTGTTAATCATATACAGATATGAATATTGGTGTTAAATCACATGGCGATGTGAACTGGATTATTGACTCTAGTGCAAGTGGGAGACTGAAGGAAATATGCCCTAGAGGCAATAATAAAGTTATTATTTATTTCCTTATTTCATGATAAATGTTTATTATTCATGCTAGAATTGTATTAACCGGAAACATAATACATGTGTGAATACATAGACAAACATAGTGTCACTAGTATGCCTCTACTTGACTAGCTCGTTTATCAGAGATGGTTATGTTTCCTAGCCATGGACAAAAGAGTTGTCATTTGATTAACGGGATCACATCATTAGGAGAATGATGTGATTGACTTGACCCATCCCGTTAGCTTAGCACTTGATCGTTTAGTATTCTGCTATTGCTTCCTTCATGACTTATACATGTTCATGTAACTATGAGAATTGTGTAACTCCCGTTTACCGGAGGAACACTTTGGGTACTACCAAACGTCACAACGTAACTGGGTGATTATAAAGGAGTACTACAGGTGTCTCCGAAGGTACACGTTGAGTTAGCATAATTCGAGATTAGGTTTTGTCACTCCGATTGTCGGAGAGGTATCTCGGGGCCCTCTCGGCAATGCTCATCACCTAAGCCTTGCAAGCATGTAACTAATGAGTTAGTTATAAGATGAAGTATTACAGAACGAGTAAAGAGACTTGTCGATAATGAGATTGAACTAGGTATTGGATACCGACGATCGAATCTCGGACAAGTAACATACCGATGACAAAGGGAACAACGTATGTTGTTACGCGGTTTGACCGATAAAGATCTTCGTAGAATATGTAGGAACCAATATGGGCATCCAGGTCCCGCTATTGGTTATTGACCAGAGATGTGTCTCAGTCATGTCTACATCGTTCTCGAACCGTAGGGTCCGCACGCTTAAGGTTTCGATGACAGTTATATTATGAGTTTATGTATTTTGATGTACCGAAGGTTGTTCGGAGTCCCGGATATGATTACGGACATGATGAGGAGTCTCGAAATGGTCGAGACATAAAGATTGATATATTGGACGGATATATTTGGACACCAGAAAGGTTCCGGAGAAGTTTGGAGCTCCGGAAGGTTACCGGAACCCCCCGGGAGGTATATGGGCCTTATTGGGCCCATGTAGGAGGAAGAGAGAAGGAGCAAGGGAAGGGGGCGCGCCCCCCCAAGCCCAATCCGAATTGGGGAGGGGGGCCGGCCCCCCCTTTCCTTTCTCCTTCCCCCTCTTCCTATTACTACTACTAGTACTACTTCCTAATACTAGTACTCTTTCCTTCCTCCTCCAAATAAGATAAGGAAAAGAGAGGGAAACCTACTTGGAGTAGGTTTCCCCCTCCTCATGGCGCGCCCCCCCTAGGGCCGGCCACCTCCTCCCTCCCTCCTTTATATACGGGGGTAGGGGGGCACCCTAGAACACACAAGTTGATCATTGATCGTTCCTTAGCCGTGTGCGGTGCCCCCCTCCACGATATTACACCTCGGTCATATTGTAGCGGTGCTTAGGCGAAGCCCTGCAACAGGAGAACATCAAGATCGTCACCACGCCGTCGTGCTGACGGAACTCCCCCTCGGCGCCTCTGCTGGATCGGAGATCGAGGGTGCGTCATCGAGCTGTACGCGTGTCAAGAACTCGGAGGTGCCGGAGTAACGGTACTTGGATCGGTTGAACCGGAGGACGTACGACTACTTCCTCTACGTTGCGTCAATGCTTCCGCTTCGGTCTACAAGGGTATGTAGACAACACTCTCCCCTCGTTGCTATATCATCACCATGATCTTGCGTGTGCGTAGGAAATTTTTTGAAATTACTACGTTCCCCAACACCGGCTGCTCCAGCGTGTCGTACTCCTTCTCCTCCGCCTCGTAAGCAAGCACGAAAGAAGACAGGCGCCGCAGCCGCTCCGTCTGCTCCGGCGTCTAGCAGCACAACCAGAGGCGGGAGGCAATACAAATACGGTCTTTCATCTCTCAAGCCTCTAGAGAAGTTACCGTACGAGAGGTCCGAGGAGGAAAACAATACGATTGTGCGGACCCACGTGAAGGACTTCTTTGAAGGGGTGAAAGCAAAGAGACATCCACCTCCGGCGGAGAAGGTAGATTCGGTGAAAGCAAAGCGCACTATCGATGCCCTGAGGTAACCACCAAAGTCTCCGTCGAGAACCAACTATGAGCGCATTACTGAACAGACATATCTCCAAGCCAAGCGGTCGGGAACTACTATCAGTGATAAAAGGTTAAAAGAACGAGCAAAGGGGAAAAATTGCCTAACTCGGCGAACAAGCACAACAATCGTGCCCCCCGCTCAATGTGTCTAATGCTCCGGGGATGGTGCCCGGTTATGGCAATCTTGAAGATTACCTGTCTGACGATGCACTTCCTGATTTCATGGCAGTGGACGAACACAGATACGAGTACGGGAAGCCTCTCGTCAAAGATGAAAAATCTCTGACAACAATGATGTGAAGATTCCATAGTTGGTACATGAAAACCTGCAGAGAGTCTGAGGGGACGAACAGTTTGTATCTGAACATTAAAGAGGAGCACGACCTCGTTTCAAATGATCTGTTGTGTGTTCCATTTGAGGAGTTCTTCGAGTTCTTCAATCAAAAGGCCCTCGATAAATTAATGGTCTTTTGCTACTGCATGTAAGTACTATTTTTGTCATTAAGTCTCTATATATAGCTCGGCTCTTTCATTGCATGTATTTATAATTAATTATCCTCAATATATTATGCAGATTGAAGATCGTCGAGTGCAAAAAAACAAGAAATTTATGATATTGGGTTCATTAACACAAATATCATAGATGTATTTCTGGTTGAAAATGACGTTAAAGAGGCCGATGACAACTTGCTACAATCGTTGATCAAAAATCAAAACAAAGATACCATACTCTTTCCTTACAACGGCCCGTGAGTGTTATTGTCGTGTGCATATTTGGTTTCCCTTATTACTCAAGCGAGGTTATAGTAATGTAATTGATGAGTTATGCATGCGTGAGCAGGTACCACTATATTCTTCTGGAGATTAAGCTTGAGCGTGGACTAGTAACCGTCTTAGACTCGAGACAGAAAGATCCCAAAACCTATGCGGACATCACTGAAATGCTCATCAAGTAAGTTCAATCGATCATTATCGCACCATATCGGCAACTTTTTGTTCATTTCCTGATATCTCAAGTAATAATAATTATTTTCTTTGTCTTGCAGGGTTTGGAAACAGTTCACCGCAGAAGCTCTGGGACTGCCGAAGGAGCTGCGATATAAATACCCGAAAGTAAGTACTACTGGCTAGCTAGTTGCGCGCATCTCCCGTTGATTCTATAGCTATACTTTCATCAATGCCATTTATAATGCTTCATTATCAGTTTGATTGACCTCTATTTCTCGTAAAGTGCTTGTGGCAGGAGGAAGGGAACGATTTCTGTGGATACTACGTGTGCGAGTTCATCCACACCGCGACTTTGAAAAACAAGCGGGGCTACTCTAGAAGACAATATGAAGTGCGTAAGCAATAATACTCACAATTTCACTTTATTACACCATCATTTCTGTTGAGTTTCATTCATATATATGTATTAATTAACCCTCTTCTTCAAATTAGACGTGGCAGATGCGGGATGAACTCCTAGAACCAAATCGTATGAAAGCAATTCAAGAGAAATTGGCGGGATTCTTTCTTGAACACGTCATCAGTAAAGCCGAAGAATACCATGTGGAAATTGATTTCAAATGCTAGGGGTTTGTGTAATTGAGAGATCTTATACATATTGTACATGTATGTAGCCAGTAGCATCGGATACATGATACGAAAACTTGTTGTTCGACCAATCTCTCGGAGAAGGAGAGGTCGATCGATCACTTCTCTCGGTATGCATGACAAACTTCTGTACTGAATGGTTCTCTCGATCACTTATGTATATATAGTACGTAGCGTCGACCAAACACAGACATAAGAGAGGACACTTCTCTCTATTAATTAGCTAGCTAACACAATATATGAAACACCTAAATTAACCCCCCAAAACCCCCAACCCCCCCTCCTTTCAAAAAAAAAACAAAAACCCCAGCCACTGAAATGCTGACGCGTGGATGTCTTTTGGTCCCGGTTGGAGCCACCAACCGGGACCAAAGGCCCCCTGACTGGGCTCGGCGCACAGGGCCACGTGGAGGCACATTGGTCCCGGTTCGTGTTTGAACCGGGACTAATGGGTGGAGGTATTAGTAATGACCCATTAGTCCCGTTTCATGAACCGGGACTAAAGGCCCTTACGAACCGGGACTAATAGGTGTTTTTCTACTAGTACGTTCACACGTCAAAAAGAGAATTTAGTGTATTTGTATATATCCCCACCAATAGGCACAAAAGTGTTCAGACAAACCTTCTTTGAAAGCTTTGGGGTGCAAATAATAGTTTTAATTAAGTAAATGCAACAGTGAGCACATTTAACTCTTATTATGTAATAGCTCCTAACTTTTAATCTTTCTTGAACTATTTGACATGGCATATAAAAACTCCCAGATTTTTCCCGATCATAGCTGTATATTTAACATTTCCTGGTAGATATGGCAGTGAGGTTTTTGTAAGGCAGCCCATGCAAAAATAAAACTCGATATGTGAAGTACTTGAGTTCTACACGTTTCTATTTACACCCGCTTTGTTGTAATACAAAAAGGTCTTTCACTGATGATATTTCTTATGAATAATCCATTTTTCCGGAATTCTTCTCAATAATCAGGGAGGCTATGGATTTTAGAGCAGTTGCCTATAGGAATTATGGGACATATTTTCACGTTTCATATTTCAAGTGCTCTTTTATGTGTTTCATAAACCTAATAGTAGTGAATTATGTAGATTGATAATGGTCTACATATTCTTAAGTAAATCTATCTGCACTTGATGCCGAAGAAATAACATTAAGCATCCAATCATCTGCATAGCTTAAGGACTTCAAAGAGTGACAGATATTAGAAGTGCAGGCTCAAAGAACTGAAAAAAGAGTACTACTACATTATTTCCATATAAGTTTGTAGAAGAACAGAACTCCATGTTGTTTTTCAGGGGAAAAGTAACAGAAAGGATGTAATAATCTATTTAAAGTCCATTGCCAAGGCAAACTTCTCTATTGAGACAGAAAGGTAGTCAAAGTGAAGATGCAATGGGTGGTTAGTCTGGTTTGAGAAGGCGTACGAACAGAAACAAAGACAATTATATATTTGATTAAACATTATTGTGTAATGTTTTAACATCATTCTTTTTCTAACTGGTAGAACTATTTCCCATGCCATGCAGTACCTGTGACAGGAACGAAATATTATTCCTTATTCAATAGTAATTAATTGCATGTTTGGTGTTTCTGTCTAACACTTTCTTTCCCGCAACTTGTTATCCGATTTGATTCGTCAAAACATTAGTTTTGGTATTCTATCACATTGTAGAAAAACCATAGGTAAACTCAATCCCATTTGAAAATATGAATATACCCTCATAGAAGTGTTTGGCAGCTGAAGCCATTGGCCCATTCCCCATCAGGGCAGCATTGAGCCTCTTTAGAGGTGTGCGTGTGCCTACATGTTATTGATGTGTTGTGCTTGCCATGTTGAACCTACGTTTTAAATCAAAGCTTAGAAATTTCATTGGTTTTTGCATGCACCAAAAACTACTCCGATTGCAACATATCTGTCGTCCATGGTCTTGTCAAATTCCTTTGCATGTATCTATCTCGGAGCCCGCATGACTATCCTAAAAAAGATAATAGTGTTTAATTGAAAATGTAAGTGTGGCTATGTGCATGGCTCCATGCAGAGGCCGGAGTAGTCCTCCTTTTATTTTTTAGTTTGGAAAAGTAAGTGTGACCAATACATAATGATTTGCTAGTGTCATTGATTGGATCTCCTTTTGTTTTAATAATATTATAATAATTAGATACGTAATACTAATAGATAGGTTGTTCGTTTTGCTTGTATCCATATTGTTTGCCTTTCACATATATGTACTTTTATCAAATCAAAAGCTGATTAATAATTTTATTAAAATTATAGATAGTTCTTATTGTTTGTTTTGATATTTTGCGGTGACTTCTATTTTTCTTGGATGATGATTGAACTACTAATATTAATATTCATTTTTGTATTAAAGTCATATTCAAACTGTTTGGTAGAATTTTTTTCTCTTAAACTTTAGTTATTTGTGTTAGATGCAAGCAAACGTAGATATATTACACTCATTTTGTTATACTCTCTCCGTAAACAAATATAAGAGGATCTAACTTTTTTCTGACTTGGACGTATATAGATGGATTTTAGTGTATTTGTTCATCGTTTCAGTACGTATCTCGCCAATATTGGAATATCTAAAATGTATTATATTTATTTACAGAGAGAGTATATGTCAAGTGATAGCTAGTGTCCTAGATTTTCGTAGTATCCTTCATGGAAATGGGTAGTTAGTGTCCTTGGCCAAAACGCAAATTTGTGCTACTACATCACGATTTGTGTTTGTTGGTCATGGCATACGGTGGTATAGGACATGTGACACGGACTATAGACTTGTATGTATGTAACTTTTATGTCTTTAATCTCAGTTGGTATAGGTGAAATTGGTGGATCCTATTTTATTAGGTAAGGACCCACGCTATTGCACACCTACATTTATGTTTCCTTGTAGAATTATCTCTAGGTCTTCCTTAAATAAACATGAACAACTTCCTTCGTATTAATCCGATATCATCAATCTGTTCTTCCATTTATATACGAACATAGACATTTTTTTTACAACTATATGCGAACATAGACTTCACACTACCACTTCGCATGGATAGTCTATTTATTTTTTGTAGATGATAGTCTATATTTACCTTTAAACCTCAACCGCTATAACTAGGTCGCAACTTGATATAATGAATCATTTTTTCCTATGTGTTGCCAAATATATTTTAGAGAATATTCATATCAAGTTTGTGTGGGAACCAAATAAACATTTTTTTTTGTATTCCATTCTATATGGTATTTGTATTATTCATCCATATTGTTTTTCCTATTCTGTATTATTTTACGCCCAAAAGGATAGTATGTTCTTTAGTTTTGAATTTTACATAGAAAAAATGTATTAGTTGTTAATTGGTTATCAACTTCTATTCCTTTTACTACCTCAATTTTCTCACTTGTTCTTTTTTTCTTTTTTGGCTGGCTTCTTTTTTTAGGGATATTTTTTTGTCCGTTATGTACGTGCTCTGGAACTGAGCTGACGTTTCAAAAAAAAGGAACTGGGCTGATAGGTTGTTTGTTGGCTCATAGCAGTGTGGCTGGCTTCAGTGTTTTTTTCTCCCATTAGAGTATGAATCGGACTTGAGTACATGTCCCACTTATTCACACGTACAATCATGATGTTTTTTTTCTTAGCAAGATGTGATGATCGCTTCATAAACCGTAGGTGTCCTTCCGTACATCATTGTGATCGCACGTTTTCATCCTAGGCACTTCTACGTGACAGATTTATTATGTGCCAAACAGTGCATGTACAACATATTTGTATGTAATGTACATATCTTTAAATCTGAGCTGTTTATACTTAAAATTAGTGGTCGAGATAATTTAATCTATGTGGATAAACGTAATCGCTTGTTTGTCTCTTGTCTTAATTATATAATAGATAGATAGATTGCCCTGGAGAAGAGCTAGTCGTCAAGAGATCAGCCTCACTTAACAGCTGCAATGTTTACACAAAGACGTAAATTAGAATTGTTTTCATACAGTAATGATAACAGTAAATCTATTTATTATTAGAAATTAAGGAAAATTACAAATGCCTTGTGCCCGAAAAACTTAGCATGATGTCATGTGCCATATAATAGACAGAGGACGGAAAGTTAGCTCATCCCAACTTGAAACTTGAATAAAGTATTAGCAGGAAGCATTTCGAAGGAAATTAAGAAAAAAAGGGAGGAGAATAAATAGATTCTCTAGAATGAAGAATCAATATAGTACAACATGAATAATCTGTGCTTCCTCACTATGAAAATAAACGTATGCATTCTGATGCTTGCAAAGAGCAGACAATGTTCCTTCAAAAAATAGACATGTTGCACCTGTTGTAATTATTAATGCACCGTTGCCCTGGCCGAAACCTCCCTGCAAGAAGGCACTAATTTGTCAAATCGTTTTATGGAATTGAGAACGTGTGTCATATTTTTTGTGGACCAAAAGTAATATAAAAAAGAACATACAGAAATCTTAATTTGAGAAGTAGGTAGGAAAAACTATAAGAAATCTACAGGTAGTATAGAGACCATGATTGAACGCTGGGAGACGACGGCAACCAAAAGCTACCAACTAATCAAAGAATCTCTAGGTAGATATGGATCATGAACTTGTACGCACCTCATATGTTGCCTTACCTCAGTAATCCTCAATCATGCTAATGTTTTCCTCGTCTGTACGTCTTGTTGCCTACAAATGTACCTGTTGACTGCTGTTGTGCAAGTGCATGTACTGTACGCACTTCTGAACATGCTGCCACGTACGAAACGGCAGTGCGGGCTGCCGCAAATCCTATGTCGACGGGCACGACACCAGCAATTCTTGATGTAAATAGCGGATCCGATTTTTCAATCTCCACGGGAAAAGAAATTGAGACTGGGAAAGATAAGGCCAGATTGCATCGTCGAGTGCTGGTGGAATCAAGCGTGCAGAATCATCAATTGTGGTTTGAGAACGCTGCCTACCGGATCAAAGCCAAAGGCACCATGGAAGGGGCGCCTGAGGAGAGATGGGGAAAGCGGCTGCGGCAAGGACACGATCTCACGCGGATGGGCTGATGTGAGGAGGAAGCGCTCTATACGTGTAGAAATAATGTTAGCGTACCAGACCATCGTGATCTAATTTCCTTGAGATCTGGAAGGTAGGGAAGGGGCAAGCATGTATAGCATCGAAGGAGCACATCAGATTGAATCTTAACCCGAGAGAGGAGAGGCCAAAATCTTTTGTTTTCTCAAAAAATCACGTGAGATTGTGTAACACGGGGAGATGGACTTCTTTTGTGAAACCCACAACGATATGGACTTTTTTTCCTTGATAGTACATAACGATATGGACTCTTTTTCTTTGAGGAAACATAACGATATGGACTTCCTATCATGGCTTGCTTAATAGGGTATATCTAAGAGTCTTCTAACGTGTAGGTTGGATCACGCTATTTTTTTGACTCACATAAATCGTTGTACTTGGTAACATGGTAAATAGTGTAACGTAAATCATAGGGTTAAGATAGATTGATTAAATTAGTAAATAGTATATATTAAGATATAATATTTTTTTCCGCTGTAGACAGTTTAAGGTGGGACAAAATTCGAGGACTCCTTGAGACATCACATCCGACGGTTAAAACTACTTAATTTGAATATCGGATGGCTAGTTTTCTTAGTTACCGAGGATTAACGTGGTTACTCGTATGGTGCCTCCAATTCGTAGATATAAGATATAAGATATAAGATTGCATAACACCATAGAGTGGCACAAAAAACCAAAGCCATGTGTGCGAGTTGGAGTGGATCAAACAGACCAAAACAAAATCAATGATGCATAATTTAAAATAAGCTAGGTCAAAGATATAGCAACTGAGTTAGCACAAGTTATGCTCAGTTCGTGATATATGCCAGCACACTTTTCAATCTCATCAACTTAGATAAGGAGAGTGAAATCTTGCAAATACGCACCTCGAAATAGTACAACGTAATTAAGCCTGAGTAGCGGAGAGATAAAAGGGAGCGTAAGGATAAACTGTCTCCATCCAGTGACCGGACTCGTGCACCTTCTTTAGCTCCATGGATTCGAGGAAGAACATGAATATACCCATCACGGTCCGAAGGAACAGCATATCGCCCTCCTCAGCGACTCCGATGATCTTTGTCGGCGTCATAAACATAGAATAATGAGACTCTGACATTGTGGGCAAACCTGGAGGATCGTCGGTCAGATCAATTGTCATGCGGGAAACCCAACTGTCGCCATCCCACGCCCACAAATCTAGATAGGAACCCTGCACCCCGATGACGCCGAGCATGCCATCATTGATCTTAAGGAGACGGATATTGGCGCCGTTGGGCGTGGTCGGCCGCCTGAACGTGGTCAGGCTCCGTTGGTCTGTATCGAAAGCCAGAACTAGAGATTCATAGATCGGCTGGTACAAGGTGCTTCCTATGACGGCGCAAGGTTCTCGGCAAAATTCACATGTGAACTTCAACCTCGTCGATGGGGTCCACTGACCTGTGAGCGAGGAGTAGACGATGCCAACTATGTGACGCCAGTTGCGGTGGTTGAACACCACGGCAACACGGAAAGGGCTCGAACTGCGCACGGCGCGTCGGTCGGCCTCACCGTCGCGGCATTCACATATGAGAGCCGCGCTAGCGTGTCTATCTCCGCTGGGCATCCCTTGCGCCTCGAGCTCTCCCATTAGAACGCAGTGGCCCTCGCCGGTCACAGGGTGCCACACCAGGAACCGGCGCCATCCGTCGTGGAGGAGCACACGGTCGTGGCGGCAGTCCACGAACCGGCAGGTAGGCAACCGATCGATGGACTCCAAGGAGAAACTCACGGGGACATGGTCGCCCGCCGGCACGAACCCGCGCGGGAGGGGGCTGCTGGAATTATGGAAGAAGCCAATGGTGATGGGCCGCCCACGATGTGTGCGGTATAGATCACGGAGGAAGCCAGGGTCCTTGAGTGCCCGGCGCCACGCCTTGCATACGGCGGAGGCGCGGGCGAGCACCACTGGTGGATGCGGCGGCAGGCGCTTGAGGATCTCAAGGTGCATCTCTTCCGGCAGGCTGCTCATGGCGGCGTAGGCAAAGTTAAATTCTCATCTACGATTGAGATCCGAACGCACGCGCGCACGTGTATATATCTACGTACAGTACGCAGGTGGGACTCTTTGATCGAAGTGTCCGATGGGAAGTTGCCAGCTCGTCTCCTAAAAATCCGCCGGTGCCTCCTTTATCGAAATCGAAATATCCAATACATGATGTTTAATTTGGAGCGAACTTTCCAAACTCAAAACACATCCTAATGCAAGGAAATGAATAATAGATGAGATCTGTTATGGATCTTCAGCCGTCCAATGACCGAGGCCATATTTGATTATATACAAGTACTAGATAATTTCCCCATGCGTTGCAGCGGGAATATAAAGATTAATTGAAGATGAATTATATATGAAGAAAAAGATCTAAATCAAAATATACTATTTTTTACCCAGAAAATATTATGTACTTGCATTGTGCGAATAAAGAGTATGCATGTACACCGTGCAATAGCATCTACAACAATTTAAATCAGGGAATTTGGCAACCATTAAAGAGTAGACAATTTTTTTTTGAAAGGATCTCAACTACTCCCTCCGTTCACTTTTGAAGTCATTTCAGACAACTCAAAATAGGCTGTTTTGCGAGCTAGCGAGCGCCCTATTTATATATAGCTACCGAGTTTGAAATAGTTTGGTTCATCTCCATATATAGCTGGCCAGCAGCCAGGTGTGTGGTGCGATCGTACGTACAAGACTTCCAACGGCCCAACGTAATTCATGCATGTCCATTGCAACAACAACAAAAAAACGTAGTGCCATAAAATATCCACACACAATCCTACTCATTAATTGATGAACTTGGCTCGATATGTTGCCTCATTGCCGTCCTATGTTCTTTTAGGGGATTGCCACTGTGCTGGAGTATAGAACCTAAATCATTTCTGCTTACCTTTTCATACCATAGATATTATTTCTACATAAACCAAAAATATATATAGATGAATCTTTCTATTGTGATATACCTATATATGTTTATTTTTGGGTCTGTTGGGCAACTACTAAGAGAATCTTATTTCTCTTTTCTCTGTCGACTTTACATATTTGTTCATATTTAGATGTATGCAACATTCATTGTATTTGTTTTGCCTATGTGTGCAAAGCAAATAGAATATTTTTTAGTGCTCACAAAATATGGACTTTTCCCTGGATGGATGGTTCTCAGCGTCGAAAGAAATTATAAGTCAACTTGAAATTAGCAAATTTACTTGTTTATAAGAAAAATAAATAGAATCAAACGCTTACTTCACAAGTTTACTATGCTTCTTTAGTGGAGAGGAAACAAACCCTAATTCCAAAACACAATTTATGGCTCTTATTCATATGACATTATCTAGTAAAATACTTGTACGTCCTTGCACGAATTATTCCGCAGCTTATTGAGATCGACCGTAGTAAGAGCTACAGTACGTATGTACTCCTGTAAACATGAAGATATAGTCCGGTCGTCTTAACTAATTGGTAAACCTTATAGGGTACACCGGCGTCTTATCGGGGCCGTTGAACAACCCGAAGTTCCTCTCAGTCTCGAGCCCTCCCTTTTGGTTCTCGTTGAACATGGCGAAGATGTACGTCTCCAGGGGCCCGGCCCTCTTGGGCGTGCCTTTGCCGACGTGGTCGATCAGGTTCTGGTTGTACGCCTGCGCGTTGGTGGGGGTTGCCAGGTCGTCGCCGGCGGATGGCCACCCGCTCTCCGAGACCACGATGGGCACGTCCGACGCACCCGCCTGCTCCATGGCCGTGTACATAGCGTCGACCATGGCGTCGAAGAGGTTGGTGTAGGTGAGGCCGTTGCCGTTGTCGTTCACCGGGTTGGTGTTCGGCTGGAAGAGCGCGAAGCTGAGGTCGATGGTCGGGGTGTCCCTTTTGGCGATGTAGGGGTACACGTTGGCGAGCAGCGGCGCGCTGGTGTCCTTGAGCAGCTGGGTCACCTCCGACATATACGCGTCTTTGAACACGCCGCTGGAGGGAGGCGAGGAGGACGCGAGCACGCTCATCTTGACCGCCGTGGAAACCTTCACGTCAGGGCGGCTGGCCTTGGAGAGCGCGGCGTTGAGGTTCTTCATGGCCCGGACGATGTTCTGCGTGTCGCCGCCTTCCACCTCGTTGCCGGCGGCGATATACTTGATGCTGACGCGCGGGTAGGCCAGCACGTTTTCTTGGACCCAGGACGCCGCCAAGCCGGCGTCGGAGGCGAGGGCGGAAAGGTTGCCGTTGCCCACGTCCATGATGAGGTCGATGCCGGTGTCGCCGAGGGCCTGGAGCGTCTCGGGGTCCGGGGCGTAGATGCGCATGGCGCTGATGCCCTTGGTCCCGTAGAACTGCACCACGTCGGCCCGCGATGGCAGGGACTGGCTGTCGCCTTGCATCCCGTTGCACACGCCGATGGATTCCACCTCTGCCCGCCAGCGCCAGGGATAACAGTGAGTAGATTGACAGCAATGCAAACAACCGGTGAATGTGATGAACGGAGACATGCATTCTTGCAGGTTGGTAGCTTACCGACAGGGATGGACGCCAGGATTCCGACGACCAACGCCACGGCGAGCGCGAGCGCGGAGGCAGAGCACGTACGCTGCCGCGCCATCTTCGGAAGCTCGATCAGCTTGTTAGGCTAGGAAACAGTTGAGACACGCACGAACTCGGCTACTGTGGTACTACAACAGTAGTAGCTAGCTAGGCCTCCTATTGCATGCAAAGGGTATTACCAAGCAGCACAGCCTATATATAGGAGTAGGACTGGATTCCAAGAGCGGCTTGTTTGGCGAGTTGGAAATAGTTTGGCGAGAATTTCCGGTTCGTAGTTATTAGTCCACCCTCGATCGTGCTCTGGTTTCCATGTTTGTTCCAATCTATAGCTGGCCAGAACCAGAAGCCATGTTTCCATGTGTGTGGTGTGATCGTATGTATACATGACTTCCAACTGTCCAACGCAATGCATGCATGTCGATGGTCCGGCCATTTTGTCTGCCTAATCACCGTGCGCGCGCGTACGTACGAGACCCGGCACCAGTCGCGCCCCGAGAAACTCGTGGCCTTCCTTCCTTGTTTTCCACATCATCGATCCGTTCGTCACGCTGTGTGGTCACCTGGCCGGAAGTGTACGACGGGCATGGAATGGATGCATCGGTCCAAACTCCAAACATGTGGCTTATCCGTGCAGTGGAATTACGTACGCGAAAGGCCAGAGAGTGGAAGAAAAGTCGTGTTGCCAAGTGCCTTGCCCTGTTGTTTTCCGTTTTAGTCCCGTGACCCAGACCAACGTGTACGCCGGGTATGTATGTAATGTATCTACGTGGTTCCAAAATTGTGGATTGTCTGTGTAGTGGAATTCCAGCGGATACTAGACAAAATGGTGCTTTCGCCGATGCTTTGTTTAGAGCATGGTGCATTTCTTCTTCTTTTTGTCCCTACTAGTACATATACCGATGCTAGCTTAGCCGAAACAAGGCACAATATTTTTCGGAGATGTAAAAAGCACTTTTTGATGCTCCAAATATTTACATCATCGGTTTGGAGCACCAAAATATACCTCATCTATTGGAGATGCTCTAAGGCCTTGTACAATACTAGGTGCTTAGAAAAATAAATCGGATTTTCTGAAGCACCAGTGTCTCTATTTTATAGAAAAGACATGCTTATAAGCGTCTATCTTCTACAAATAAGCACCAGTGCTTAAAGAAACACTGATTTATTTCTCCACTGGTTGTTGAGCGAGGAGAAGACACTGGCGATCATGCAGTTCGTCTGCGAGTTCTTGAATACAACGGCCACGCGGAAGGGACTGGCATGGCACCCCATGCCTTGG
This sequence comes from Triticum aestivum, assembly GCF_018294505.1. Lineage (NCBI taxonomy): Eukaryota > Viridiplantae > Streptophyta > Magnoliopsida > Poales > Poaceae > Triticum > Triticum aestivum. The sequence goes on from NC_057801.1 coordinate 786,277,636, forward strand.
CCTTTGCCCTCTTCACCTGTGGCGGAGTCGCAGAGCAGCGCGGCACCGAATGAACGAGATGCCGCTCGCCAACTAGGAACCGATGATCCCACCCGTCGCTAAGGAGGACGCGGCCATGGCGGCTATCCACGAACTGCCAGTCAGTCCTCCGATCACCGAATCCACGGGCGAAGCTTGCTGGGTTGCCGGCGTGCACGAACCTATGTGGGAGTTCGTATGAGTTGTGGAAGAAGCCTAGCATGGCCGGAGGCCCGCGGTGCTTGTTGTGTAGCTCGCGGAGGAAATCTGGGTCGTTCACAACGCCGCGCCATGTCTTGCACACAATGGAGGCACTCGCGAGCACTGGCGGAAGCGGCGGGAGGCTGTTGAGGATCTCCAGGTGGAGCTCGTCCGGCAGGCTGCCCATGGCGGCGTCAGCAAAGTGCACTTCTCTCGCAATTGGATCTGATCGCACGCGCATGAGTTCCGTGATGAAGTCTTCCGTTTGCGCCCTGCCGTGTTGCCTTCGAAGATGATTTTTAGTTTTATAAGGAAGAAACTGTAGTAACATATGTTTTTTTTAAATGGAGGCAAAAAATTTGCCTCATCTATTAAATGAGAGGAGAATAGAGTTTAAGTCGGTTACAGTACCCCACCCTACACGGCATGGCAATTACTCGCCTAATACAATTTTCCCTAGTTTCTTAGCACCGGCAGTAACCCAGAGGCTAGCCTCATCGGTAACTATTTTAAGGAGGATCGGGGGCGGCCTGCTCTTGTGCCTGAAGATCCTAGCATTCCGCTCGTTCCATATAGTCGGCGACACTAGCATGGTGAGGGAGGCCATAGCTCTCCTGTTAGGATTTGTCATGTCGGTTCTCCTAACCCACCAATCGAAGAGCGACTCATGAAGATGCCAAACGGTGGTGTCCATGTGCACAAGCCCATATCTTGCAATCACCATGTCCCAAAGCCTGATGGTAAAACGGCATTTGACAAAGAGGTGGATGCTTGTTTCTTGTTCTCTTTTGCAAAGAGTGCATAGGCCATAATTTGGCCAACCTCGGTGCTCCAAGCGATCGGCGGTCCAAATCCGGCCTTGCAAGGCTAGTCATGCGAGTAACACATGTTATATTGTTCGACACGATCTCTTGTCCTATAAATTCCATACCAAGTTGACCACGTTACAAGTTTTCTCAAAATTATAAGTACTCCCTCTATTTTTGTATACAAGGCCACAAATCCATATTACAGGTACGAAGGTAGAAACTAATGCTTACTTAAGCCAATGGTGCAAGCTTGTCTTTTCTCCTCGCTCGAAGTATTAATTAATGTGTATTTTTCTCTTCAACGCACAACAAGACAACCCTCTCACTCCTCGTTGATTGATTAATGTGGTACATGAAAACCAAGCTTCTCACTCCCACATGCATGCAAGGGGTATTAATGTCCTCGGTTGCTAGTGCGAGGCAAACATCATCAAGTTTACCTCGATTGATGTTACTGGCCTTGTATAGTTGCAAATTATAATTTTGATAGTGGCCTTGTATACAAAAATGGAGTGAGTAGCAATTTTGCTAAAGCATGTCGAGATGCGTGTGGCTATTTTCTTTTTCTTTTTTTTCCTTGTTATATTTGATTCACTCACTTAGATGTGCAATGGCTAGAGCACATCTAGATGTGCACTAGACACACCCAAATTATAGGTTTGTTCATGTTTTGTACGTACTCATAACTTCTCAAGGAATACAGGCATATGCACAATAAGTTTTTTTTTGGAAACATGTTTATTAAATTGACAGGAAATATGTTTTCTATGTAACTTCTCAAGGAATCCAGACGCATACACATCAATTATTTCCTCTGACCAAATATGTTTTTTTAGCTCAGAGGAAATACCTTTGTTGACACATATTTGCACCAGGGATTAAGCAGTTAGAATATTTTCTAAGACAAAAGTATAGATATGTTCAAGTTGTCTAAGTACTCATAACTGCTCATGGAATCCAGAAGTATACACACCAATTTGTATTGAGGAATGATGTATTTCTAATTGAGAGGAAATATTTTTGTTGCCACATATGTACGAGGGATTTTGTTTTCAGTTAGAATTTTTGAAGACAAACTACAGATCGCTAATCCGTTTTTAACAGTTGTCAGTGGATACTATCAGCGTGAATACAGATCACTAATCCGCTTAACAGTTTGTGAGATAAATTATTTAAAATTTGGATTTAGGCATTAATCCTCATGACATCCACGCGAGGGCGACTAATTATCGCATGGATGGATGGCTCAATCCTTATAGGCATTTTTCTAAGACACTCGAGTGCACTTACCCTACTAAAAAAAAATCTATCATAATGATATTCATAGTTCTATCATAATCATAATTATATTTGTAGTTGTAATATATAAGTTAAGCAGCCAATGTTTTTCTACAGTACATGGTAGTGCAATCTGACATGACCTTTGTATTCAAAACGAAAGAGGGCTATATAATTGCGCATACTTCCTCCGTTTCTTTTTAGTCCGCATATAAGATTTGGTCAAAGTCAAACTTTGTAAAGTTTGATCAACTTTATAGAAAAAAATATCAACATCTACAATACTAAAACTATATGGTATGAAAATTAATTTCATGGTGCATCTAACAATATTGATTTCATATTGTAAATCTTGATTTTTTTTAATAAACTTAGATTTTGACCAAATCTTATATATATGCAGATTAAGAAAAACGGAGGGAGTATTACTTTGACGACGATAAAAAAACGACTCCATTTTATAATGTAAGTGCAGAAATGAAACTAATAAAGTTGGTAAAACAAAAGGTAAATGTTGGTTATATAAACAAGTAACAGTAAACAACCACGATAACAAATGAAGCCTAACTTTGCAGCGCCAGGAACATATCTCAATGGTCATGGGCGTTGAACACATCATCTACTCTTTGGCCTATGTCGCAACTTTTGGGTACGGGCAGCAGGTGGGACATAAAAGGCACCATAGGGATATACGACATTCATGTTGGCAGAAGTCTGATGCACCTTCTTGACCTCCATGGATTCAGGACATAACATGAATATGCCGATCATGGTCCACAAAAACAAAACATCGCCCTGATCGGCAACCCCAATGATCTTCACTGGCGGCATAAAGTTAAACCGAGGGTCTGTTCTGGGCGATGGAGCAGTTGACAGACCATGAAGAATCTCGGTCAGATCGATCATCTTCTGCAGCACCCACGCATTCGCATATCTTGCCCACAAGCGCAATGTGAAACCCAATACCCCGGCGAGGCCGAGCACGGCAGTGCCCGCCTTAAAAAGACGAATATTGCCGCAATTTGGTCGCTTGAATGTGGTAAGGCTCCCTTGCTCCGTATCGTAGGCCAGAACGAGATAGTCGCATAGTGGTTGGTACAAGGTTTTGCTGATGACGGCACATGGCTCGGGGCGGATTTGACGTGCCGAATTTGGTAGTTGCAGCGGTGAGCTCCACTCACCTGTGACAGAGGAGTAGATGGTGGCCTCCAGGCAGCCTGTGCGTCTGTGGTTGCAGACGATTGCCACGCCAAAGTGGCTCGCATGGCACAACGTGCGTTGACCTATCTTGTCGGCTTCGTCATCGCCGGGTACCACACCACAATCACATATCAGCGTGACACCAGTACTTTCTTGTTCACCGGACACCGGTGGCCCCTTTAGAACGAGGTGGTGGTCGCCTGACATGGGATGCCACAGCAGGAACCGATGACTCGGTCGATCCTTGAGCAGGACGCGGCCGTGCCGGCAGTCCACGAACTGCCAGTTGATCGTCCGATCGATGAATTTGAAGGAGAGTCTCAAGGGGTCGCCAGGTTGCGCCTCCACGAACCTGCGCGGGTACTCACCGTCGTCCGCATTGTGGAAGAAACCCACAGTGACGGGCGCCCCGCTGCGAGCAAGGTAAAGCTCGCGGAGGAACTCGGGGTTGTTCACGACGCGGCGCCACTCCCGGCAGACGGCGGAGGCGCGGGCGAGCACATGGGGAATCGGGGAGAGGCGGCGCAGGATTTCGAGGTGCAGCTCCTCCGGCAGGCTGGTTCCTATGGCGGCGGCGGCGTCACAGCGAAACTCTTTTTTTGTCATCATACGCCGGGTTGCCGCATAAAAATCCCGGGAACCTAGGCCAATACAAAATAACTCCTCTCCACATCCCAGGAACACAGGACTAGCTGCGTATATATGCACGATCTGACCCAACACCCGAGGCCTAGTACGATCCGGACTCATATTCATACTACTTGTATACGGACTCGATTTGAAACTCACGCACGCGGTCGAAAGACGAAAGGGAGCCCTGGGGTTGAGTCTCTATATGCATTTGGGTGTCCGGTTGTGTAGGGCTGTTGGAACCACTGGCTCTATGCATCATACGTGTCTGGCGCTAATACGATGTGCGATGACACCTGCACGGCTGCACCAAGGCCTAACTAACTCAAATACAAAGTTACAAACTGTTTGCATTGCAATGGACTTTCCAAATTCAACACATCATGGTGCAGACAAGTCTGAATCCTACCTGAATAAAAGCTCAAGACAATGTAATATGGCTGTGCGTGCTCCCGTTCTCCATCCGTATCCAGGAGCGGACAGAGAAAGGCTTCTCGGCAATCTCAACGATCCTTGCCCCTCTTGGCCAGTCACCATATCCGCCGTGACCCGTGTGCCGCGCGAAACACAACCACAGTTTCTCGTACGGGCAGCACCAGTCCAGCCCGTGGTTGTGCCCCACGAAGATCGCCTTCAAAAGGTTACCACATTACACAACTCGAGAGATGATCCGGCATGCAGTTCATGAGAGTTTCAGACAAAGTAGTAGTAGTATGCCTTAACTGAAGATCTCTTGGCAAGAGCGTCCATCATGCCCCATTCGGCTACCTGTGGCGCCACATCTTCCTCATTCAGGGAGCCAACGCAGGGCTTTGTTATCTCAGTCTTGGCCTTTGGAGCCACCTTGACGTATGCTGTGCTCGGTATGTGCCAGAAGATGATCTCTGGAATCCTGCAGAGGCTCGCAAAGATGATCCAAATTGTGCAACATCAACATGCAAATGTCACTATGTCAGCTCAGTTGTTGAGTAAGAATTGTGGCAAGTTAGTTTTTGACCTGCCATCTGGATTGAGGGACTGAGACTGGTAGCAGAACCACCGGACCTGTGCAGAGGATATGACTTCCGGGTACGATCCACCGCCGGAGTCGAGGAAATACATGAGCAGAGCAGGGTCTGGTTGCTTCTCATGCGAGAGCACCCGCAGCACGTAGTTGGAGATGCCGGGCCAGAGCTCCTGGGGGCCGACCGACGAGCGCGATAACCCGTCGGCACCGTCGCGGTTCATTTCAGCCGTCATCAGGTCGATCCGCGGCGTCCCTCTGAAGCTGCACTCTGAACCATTCCCGGCACACACCCTACTTACGGACTGGTTGAACACAGAATTCAGCGGGATTTGGAATGTTCGGTTACCTGAGGTTGGCATGGACGCCGCAGGCGGGCAGTGCACCGGCGGGATGCCGGCCGTGGAGAACCACTCAGGCGGCCACTCGAAGGGCATGTCGTCGTGGTTGCCGAACACGGTGGACCACGGGATGCCCCTGCGCCGGGAATGAGAAATCGCCATGTCCCAGTACAGGGTGGCGTTGGGGATCGGCACGTTGTTGGCTGTCACGAGGTCGCCGAGGTACACCACGAAATCTGCCAATAATACAAGAGTAATTTGGAATGGAAGGTGAACATTCAGAGGAAAGCTGGAATTCAGTGAAAGATTCAGGGCAACTGATTACCAGGCTTCTCGGCGTCGAGCACGGTGGCCATGACGCGGTCGGATGCGACATCCTGCGCGGGGCCCCAGACCACGATCCAGTGTCTGCAAAAGGCTTCTCGACGGGTCATCACTGCTGCCTGCCTGTGCAGCCGCTCATCGACGGGTCACGGTCACAGTGGGCCGAGACGCACGGACGTGGCACACTGGCACGTCGTCCCATCTTGTGAAGTTCGTACGTTAGATTATCCAAAGGAATTCACAAAATTATATGCGTCCTTTGGCCAACTGATGGCGATGTTCAGGTTGGTTTATCAGAAGAAAGGCAGAGGCATCAAGAATATCCTTTGGGCACCAAGAATATGCGGCTGGTGGCGATTCGATCGAGCGAAATCCCTGCCACCTATGTTTTTTTAAATTAGCTCGGTGAAGAGTAAAATCGAAAAAAAAAATCTGATTTTGTTATTTTTAGAAACATTGACAAATATTTCAAGTGCTTGCAAAAATTCATCATGGAATCACATTAATGTAAGGCTTAGAAAAATAATAAAATCAATGCTTCAATATGCTTTTGGAAGTATTGATTTTGATTTTTTTTTTTTACCATGTCTTCTTCGTATGTGATTCCATGACGAATTTTTGTAGGGCAGTGTTGGGCGCCAGATCTACTCCTAGTCGTCTTGTTCCTCCCTTCTCGATCTCTTCCTTCGTTTCCTACCCGCCTGCGCACCAGAGCCGCACGAACAACACGCGTGAGAGAACCCCCACCCCACCATCCCGACCAACCCCAACACCGATGACCTCGCCGGCTCGCCGCCCGCTCGCCATCCTCGCTCTCGGAAAGCCGCAATTCCAGGAGCCCACCCATGGTTGCAGGAAAAATCCAACGCCAGTCGAAGCTTCCATGGTTGCCTGTCACAGGGAAAAAAGTGTGCTCGTCGTCGTCTGGTTGCAGCAAAAATAAAACGTGCATCATCCCCACCGGAAACACTTCATTGTCGTGATTGTAGCAAATCTGAGTGCCAGTTGTAGCTTTCCTGCTGCCGGTTGAAGCAAAAAATGCAGCTCCACCGGACCACCGTTGTAGCTCTGCTAGACTGCGGTTCTAGCTCTTGTGGCCATAGTTGCAGCTCGCCTTGCCTGGTTGTAGCACGTCATGCCGGCGGCCATGTCGTCCGCAGTCACCGATGCAAAAAACAAAGTCCACCCGTAGTAGGAAAACCAACAACGGTTGTAGCAAAAAATCGCTGTCCCTCATCTCACCGTGGCTGTTTGTAGCAAAAAGAGATGTGGGTTGTAGCACCCAGGCTAGTCAGTTGTAGCAAAAAATCCCCATGGTTGTAACCTCAACATCCGCCAGTTCCAGCAAAACTTGCGCCGATAGGTTGTAGCACCGAGGCTCATTGGTTGTAGCAAACAATCACCATGGTTGAAACCTGGAAGACCACCGATTCCAGCAAAATTGCACCGAGGGGTGTAGTCCCATCATCGCCCATTGCAGCTTCGGCGTGGACGGATCCGGCGAGCCAAGCAGAGCTCCGGTGGCGCGAATCCAAAGCAGACCTGGCCAAGGGCGGTCAGATCGGCTGATTCCCGTGGCGACGGTGCCTTGGGAGGCCTCCGGGCGTCGACGGTTGGCCATGGCAGTGGGGCCTGAGAAGGAGACAGAGAAAGGGCAGGCAGAGACGAGCGACGAGAGAAGTGAAAAAGAGGAAGAAGACGGACGTGCCCCCCCCCATCCTACGTGTCGCTACCCAAGTCGGTAGGTGCGTTCGCGCGTGGACGTGACCGGCCAAAGCTTTGGCTGGTGCTCACCGTGAAACTTTTTCCTTTTTATAAGACTTGAAACTTTTGCCAATGTTTCTAAGAAGTCAGTTTATAATTTATAATTTTTTATTTTGCTATCATCCAATCGTATTTGAGCTCGAGCTGAGAAACTCTGCGTGCAGAAGACCACACTACAATGCCTGGAAAATACTTTCTTGGTGCCACGATGACGTGCCGTCGCTGCTCTGTGCCTACTCCTGGATTGGTCACTATCACAGTCAACATCAGAGTTGGTACGTGGCACCTCATCTCGTGAGCTTGGTATGTTAGATTAAGAAAAACGGAACGAAAATCCAAATGACAGCGACTTGTTCTCAGGTTAGTTTATCAGAAGGTGTAGGCTGGCAGAATATGGTCTGAGTGGAGGAGATGAAATTCGCCCCGAACACCGCCACGGCCAGCCTTTAGGATCGATCCTTCTAGCACTTTCTCCTAAGTAGTGTGTACGCACGCGTACCAGGAGAATTGGCACGTGCACGGAGAATAGTCGCGTCCGCTGCACGCACCTGGCTCTCACCTCCACCCCCGTCATCACCTACATCAAGACCAGACCACAGTGACCGACCCAGTGGGCGTCACGTTCTGCGTCACTCGCGTCGGATCCCCTACGTGCCTGCCTGCGCTCGTAGCAGAGACACTATAACTCACTTGCTGACTTGCGCCCAGCAAAGGATGGTGGTTTCCATTCTTTCGTCCGAACAGGGTACTCCCTCCATTCATAATGTAAGACTTTTTTTTGACACAAAACGTCCTACATTATAAGATAGAATGTAAGACTTTTTTTACACAAAATGTCTTACATTATAAGACAGAGTAAGTATATGTATACTTCTTTGAAAGACACATCGTATTGTGTACACGTATGTATGCATTAATCCGACACTACAAGTTCTGCTTTTCTTGGGATGGACATAGACGTATAGAAATTAATTTAGTCTGGTGATTCTGTAGCACTAGCACTAGTAGTAGCAGCATTACCATTTGGTTCCGGTTTCCTTGGTTCAACTTTGACTAATGTAAGACGTTTTTTTTTTGACACGAAACGTCTTGTATTACGGAACAGAGGAAGTGAAAGTATATGTATATTTCTTTCAAAGGCACATCGTATTGTGTAAATATATGTATGCATAAATCCGACATTAAAAGAGGTTCCTGATGCTCTTTTTCAGATGGCCCCAACGAAAGCACCGGGGTCGATGGTTTTAAGACCAGCTTCTTCCAACGGCATTGGCATTTGTTGAAGGACTACGTGACTAATGCAGTGTTAAGCTTTCTAAATGGGGGCGACCTACCGATTGGGTTCAACGACACTTCCATTACCTTAATTCCAAAGGTACGGTACCCCCAAACAATTTCTCAATACCGCCCCATTGCGCTATGCTCTGTATTATATAAGATTGCAGCTAAGGTTATAACTAACCGTTTGAGGGGTTGTATGGATGAGATAATTAGCGAGGAACAAAGTGCATTTGTCCCTGGGCGACTGATTATTGACAATGTACTGGTGGCTTTTGAAAGTGTGCACACTTTACGTCGGAGAAAGAAAGGCCAAACCATGCATGTGCAGTGAAGCTAGATATGATGAAAGCATACGACAGAGTGGAGTGGCACTACCTTGAGGCTATTATGGCGAGGTTGGGCTTCAGTGGAGTTCTAATCAGCTTAATTATGAAATGTGTCACCTCTGTGCGTTTCTCTGTCAGGGTTAATGGGGAGCTCCAACCCTACTTCACACCCTCTCGGGGGCTTCGACAAGGGGATCCCGCGTCACCATACTTATTTCTGCTCTGTGCAGAGGGTTTCTCGTCATTACTCAAATATCATGGTCACATTGATAGGGGTATCAGGACGAGTATTCGGTCACCATGGGTGAGTCATTTGCTTTTCGTGGATGACTGTTTGATTTTTCTCAATGCTAACTCCAATAGTGTGGAGAGATTGAATGATATTCTGCGGATTTATGGTGAAGCTTCAGGTCAAAGTGTGAATAAGGATAAAAGTGCCATTTCTTTAGCCCGAACACACCCAGCTCCACCAGGCAGGCTGTCAAAGGAACATTAGGTGTCATGGTGGAAGCATTTAGCGACAGATATACCTTGGCTTACCTACTCCTGTTGGACGGATCACGAGTTGCACTTTCGAGCACATTGGTGAGAGGTCCAGAAGCAAAATGCAGGGATGGTCTGAGAGGCTCTTTGCATGCGCTGGAAAAGTGACACTCATTAAAACCATCATCCAGGCGATCCCTACTTATAGTATGAGCTGTTTCCTGCTAACGAAGAAGGTTTGTGCAAAACTGACGTCAAGCATGGCACGGTATTGGTGGAGTAGTTCCATTGATAAAAGGTCGCTTCATTGGATCTCTTGGAAGGAGCTGACAAAACCAAAATGTCAAGGAGGCATGGGCTTCTAGGATTTACATATGTTCAACCTAGCTCTTCTCGGCAAACATGGGTGGCGTTTCATGACAAATCCTGCATCTCTTTGCACAAGAGTTATGAAGGGCAGGTACTTTCCAGATGTTGATTTCTTGCAAGCTGCTGTACCCAAGGCCGCGTCAGCAATTTGGCGGGCCATCATGGCAGGTCGTGAGGCCTTGCTTGCGGGTATTGTTATGCGAGTTGGCGATGGTACTTCTATCAATGCATGGATTGACAAGTGGATCCCTACAACACCTACAAGGACACCATTGTTGACACCAATGGCACCTACTATCTCACTTGTCAGCGACCTGATTGATGTAGATAACTGGTCCTGGAAACAGGATCTAGTCCGACAGAATTTTATCGCACAGGATGCAGAGGCTATACTGAATATTCCTCTACGACGCAGCGGGGGCGCAAATACAATGGCATGGGCACATGAGAGGATAGGTAACTGCACCGTTAAGTCAGCGTACTGAGCTCTAGTGATTCAGAAAGAGCATCAAGCTCGAGAAGAAGGACCGAATACAGAAGCTTCAGTTAATAAGCAGCAGTTGTGGAAAGCTCGGTGGTCTCTCAAGGTGGTACCTAAAGTATGTGTGTTCTGGTGGAGAGTACTCCATGGTATTCTGCCAGATGAATGCACACTAAAGTATCGACATATTCGAGTTATCAGCACATGCAAGCTTTGTCAATCACATGATGAAGATCTACAGCATGCCATGTTTTGTTCACATGCTCGAGGTTTTTGGGATGAAGCACGCAAGCTCTTGGATATCAAACTACCGCGCCTTCATCCCACAATTTGGGCAGCTGATATTTTATGTGAACCAAGGTTCTCAACAAGAGAACGAGCAACGATCATCACTGTGATGTGGTCCCTTTGGACTTCCCGTAACAGATGGACGCATGATGGGGATAAATTGGATCCGGCCAACTCCATGAGGCTTACTCGAGAAGCTCTGGCCCTGCTTGATATTCCAATACAACACATAAACGTCTTGCCAGGTCATGGTTGGCGGCCTCCGGAACCAGACCAAGTCAAGATAAACACCGATGCAGCTGTTGTTCACGACAAAGGCAAAAGTGGAGCTGGTGGTGTCGCAAGATCATCCACAGCCCTATTGGGTGCTTGGTGCAAACCTCACCCTGGAGTTACAGACCCCATGATAGTGGAGGCCCTTGCTGCTCGGGATGGAGTAATCTTTGCAAATCTCAGAGGGTTCACGCGGGTGCTGGTAGAGACCGACGGCCTGGAGGTGGTTAAGCTCATCTTTGTGCAAAACGTGCTTGCACGGTGACTGGCACCGAAAGCTGGCTTACGGAGACTCCAAGCTTCCTGATCAGCAGCCTTATTGTTGACTGTCCAGAGAACGCTTTTGTTTGAATAAAGCTCTAAATTCCCTGAGAAAAAAACCGACATTAAAATTTCTTTTCTTGGGATGGACATAGACGTATACGAATTAATTTAGTCTGGTGATGCTGTAGCACTAGCAGTAGTAGCATTACCATTTGGTTTCGGCTTCCTTCGTTCAACTTTGACTTACCGTTGACTCACTCCGTACGCGGCGGCTATATACGTGCCATGCACAGCCACCGCTCGATCCCATTCACAAATCCACAGCTCGACCACCTGACAGCTCGACGCAAGGGCAGGCGCAATGAGCAGCAGCAACAACGGCGGCAACAATAGCACTGCCGGCCGCGGCACGACCGCGACACCGCCGAGGCCGCACTGGAGGACAAGGGACCCTACCGCCACCGTCGTCTACGTCGTGCCACCTTCCCAGTTCCGCAGCGTCGTGCAGCAACTCACCGGCGCCGCGTCGCCCAACACGGCCACATCCGACGCTCAACGTTACATTGTTGCGCCCTGCGTCGTCCTCGCCAACGCGGGCCATGCGGCGGTTTGGAGTCGTGCTGAAGGTGGTGGCGGCGAGGGGGCAAGTCGTGGTACCGGTGGTGACAGGACGACGACAACGACGATGAGACAGATGTTGGAGGAGTGCATGGCTTGGGCTTCCGACGACCATGACGAAAACTAGCTTCATAGTATAAATCGGTGGCACGAGCTACGCATAATTTTTCTGTTTCCAAACAGACGGTTAACTAGGGTGTGCAATTGTTGTTTCCGACCTCAATCGTCACCAAAATCAAACATGATGGACATGCATTCCCTTACCTGCTGGGAAAAAACAAAAGAAATAGATATTGGAGAAATTTTTCCATGATGGGTGATTGGGAGTTTATTTCACAGAAAATCAAGAAAACTCATAATAGGGTAGAGATTGTTTGACTAATTATAGCTGCACTGAATCGTGTACTGCAGAGTGATAAAGAGTAGATGTCCTTCATGTTGTGAGGACTTATGGTCAATCGATTCTAACCCTATGATTCATGAATAAAACTCCCTTTTAATGTGCAAAAAAAAGTTTACCCAGTCCAGGTATACTTTAAGAGAAACTATTAGGGTGTTAGCATACTTGCCACCGGCATTCTGGCACCACATATAGGCCGACCAGGAGCTAACCATGAGGAAATTAAGGTGCGACATGGGGCAGAAGGCCAGAAACAATGAACCGGAGTCAGATGGATAAAGTATGTACTTCCTCCGTTCGCGAATAAATGTACATCTAACTTTTATACTAAGTTAAAATTTTGAAAATTTGACCAACTTTATAGAAAAGACTAGTACTCCCTCCATTCCATAATGTAAGACTTTTTTGACATTAGTGTAATGTCAAAAAAGGTCTTACATTATGGGACAGAGGGAGTAGCATATATGACATCAATTTGGTACATATGAAACCACATTTCAATACGAATCTAATAATACTAATTTAGTGTCATAAATGCTGCTACTTTTCCCTATGAAAGTTGGTCAAAATTTTAAAACTTTGACTTAGGACAAAATCTAGATGTACACTTATTCGCAGACGGAGGAAGTACCCCTTCCAGCTCTCCCTCGCCATGGGCGGGCGGAACCTGCAGCCTCGCCTGATGCACAAGCTGTTGCTTTCCCCCACCAGGATCCTCGCCGTCCCGTCATTCTCCACGGGAACCCACCCGCCCTTGTGCTCGTCGTAGTGGGAGACCTCATACAGATGCTCATTTAGGAATTAGGATCGAGCCTCTCCTGTCGGTGGTGCTCACCATCCAAAGGTTGTCATGGTCCACCGACACTAGTAGAAACCGGAGCTTTAAAACCGGTTCGTAAGGGCCTTTAGTGTCGGTTCTGCAACCGGCACTAAAGGGTGGAGACTAAAGTCCCCCCCTTAGTACCGGTTCGGCACGAACCGCCACTAAAGGCCCACCACGTGGCGTGAGCTCGCGCCTGGTATGGGGGACCTTTAGTACCGGTTGTGTTACCAACCGGTACTAAATGTTTTTTTTTTGAAAATTTTGTTTAAAATATTTGATTTTTTTCGATTTTTAATTTTTTGAATTATTTTAACCTCTAATCACAACTGCTTAATTTAATATCTAATCTCTAATCACCCCTCGTCATTCTAAATCATCTAACTTCCCGAACGCTTAACTTTCGGGTTCTATTCTCCCTCGTTCCAAGTCTGCACTTGTTGTTTTCCTGACAAATGTAAGCTGTCAATCCTATTAACCCTCAGCAGTTTAGCTTGAGCATTAGGTCACACGTTTCACCGTTTGAGTTTGGAACTATTATTCTAAAAAACATTTAGTAACACTAATATTTCTTGAATAAGTTTGACCATAGTTTGACCAGATTTGACCAAAATTCAAAAAATTGAAATAATTATTTAGTAACACTAATATTCTTTAATAATTATGTAGCAACATTAATACTTCTTGAATAAGTAGTTTGACCATAGTTTGACCAGATTTAACCAAAATTAAAAAAACTGAAATTATGTAGCAACATTAATACTTCTTGAATAAGTAACACTAATATTATTGCGTAATTATTTAGTAACACTCTATATTTCTTGAATCAGTTGTTTGACCGGTTTGATATGATTTAACCAAAATTCTAAAAACATAAATTAGATCATATCTTTTTTCCTTTTACAATTTTGTCATTTCAAAAATTGTCCTAAACCCTAAACTCGGGACTTAAAACATCGGAAAATCTATGCTAAACAGTAAAAACTAAGGGTTTAAACCATAAAACCTAACCCTAAACTCTGAAATCAAAACCCTAGCACTAAACGCTAAAAACGTCTAAAACGCCCAAAAACTCTATTTTCCCTTTGGAATTTTGTGATTTTAAAAAATTGTCGAAACGGAAAACTAGTCGTTTCAGCGGATCAATCCTTTTGTTCTGCAAATTTTGATATATTATATGTATTTTTCTGAATTAGGATGATTTAGTTATGATTTTTCCAAGTTTGAAAATTGCCATATAGTCCCGGTTTGTGTCTCCAACTGGGACTATAGGTTAGACCCCTTTAGTGCCGGTTCGTGGAACGAACCGGTACTAAAGGTTGGTCCTTTAGTACCGGTTTGTGCCACAAACCGGGACTAAAGGGGCTCGTGGGGCCCTGGCCTGACGCCAGCCTGCCACCACCCCTTTAATACTGATTCGTGGCACGAACCGGTACTAAAGGTTCAACACGAACCGGCACTAATGCATAGCCGTTCGAACCGGTACTAATGATACCATTAGTACCGGGCCAAAATCAAATCGGGACTAATGTGTCTCATATAAGGTCCTTTTTCTAGTAGTGCGACTCAACGAGCACTGCCCATGCACTCCTGGTCTGTGAAAGGAGAGAAGAGGATCCAACACAGCTTTTCCATTCATCGGGTGCCAGTTATATACAAGTTACAGAGGGCACCACTGATCCTTAGGACGTGCGCTAGACCACGTACTGCACGTACGTGATGTGGTGATCGTGTGTGTTGACCCTGAGAGCACACACGCACGCACACTTATGCTAAACTAACCACTGATGCATTCACTAGTCTAACACACCCTGCAGTCGTGACGTCGATGTTGGAGACGCAAAGACTGGATCGGAAGTCTTGAAAAATCTCCGTCGACAGTCCTTTGGTCATCACATCAGCGAGTTGTTGGCGAGTTGGGATGTGGAGCACGCGAAACTGGCCGAGAGCAACACGCTCACGGACGAAGTGAATGTCGAGCTCAATGTGTTTTGTCCGGCGATGATGAACGGGGTTGCTGGACATGTAGACGGCCGAGACGTTGTCGCAGTAGACAAGTGTAGCGGTGGTGACGGTGCAGCGGAGCTCGCCGAGGAGCTGGCGAAGCCAAACACACTCTGCCACGACGTTGGCAGCGCCACGGTACTCAGCCTCGGCGCTAGAGCGTGAGACTGTGGCCTAACGCTTCGAGGACCACGAGATGAGTGCATCGCCGAGGTAGACGCAGAAGCCAGAGGTAGAGCGCCGCGTGTCCGGGCACCCCGCCCAGTCTGCATCAGTGTAAGCACGCAGGTCCAACATCGAAGAGGCACGGAGGTGGAGGCCGAGTGCGGTGGAGCCCCGGACATACCGCAGAACACGCTTGATCAACCCGAGATGAGACTTACGGGGATCATGCATGTGAAGACATATTTGCTGCACGGCATAGGCGAGCTCGGGGCGAGTGATCGCCAGGTACTGGAGCGCCCCGACAAGGCTGCGGTAGGCCGTCTGAAAGAACATGCGGTGCCCCCATGTTTGATTTTGGTAATTGATGACAATCTCTATGGACTAATGGTTGCCTTGAGTTATATCTGAAGGTTTTGTCCATAGGCTTTTCTTGAAGTCCATGTGTTGGTTTCAAGGAGTTTATGAGTTGACCAAGGTGTTATTAAGGAATTATCCAAAGATTGGTCATGTGAGTGTTG
Organism: Triticum aestivum; assembly: GCF_018294505.1. Taxonomy (NCBI): domain Eukaryota; kingdom Viridiplantae; phylum Streptophyta; class Magnoliopsida; order Poales; family Poaceae; genus Triticum; species Triticum aestivum. The sequence continues at coordinate 786,293,494 of NC_057801.1, forward strand.
AGCTTATTGCAAGCATGTCTTGAAGAATAAGATTGTGTGATCATTCATGTCCACCTTCAAGACATCATCCAAATGAAGAGAGTTGGAAAGATTCAACACACAAAGCGCACAAGATGTACCGAGGGATCAAGTGATCCCATGGTATGGTAAGCATTGTCCATTACGCTTTGTGTGCTAACCCATGGTCTTCGTGAGAGTTCTTTGTGGGGTTAGGTTACAGTGTGCAAGTTCAAGTGATGTATCACGAAGAGATCAAGTGCTTGAAGCTTGCCGTCCATTGTGGTGACAATGGACTTGTGAAGATCAGCGGAAGAGTGGCTCACCCATAGTGTAGTATGGGGGAGAAATCAACTAGTCTTCATCGAGCCAACGCAATCAAGAAAGGTGGTCCATCTTGAGGAGGAGTAGATCGTCATCATCTAGCTCAAGTGGATTTTGTGCAAGGCAAAGGTTTGCCCTTGATAGATTTTCTATTTTACCGGTCTCTGGTAGTTGTGGGAGACCGATTTATAGGATCGATTGCCGTACTATCAAGGGGGGTTCTCGATGAGTTGCTTGATCGTATCGTACGTAGAGAGCTCAAACCATTGCATCCTTGCATCATCTTTATTGGTTCTTGTTTGGTTCTTCTCCTTGTGAGATTTGGAGATTTTGGTCATCTTGATGACAAGCTTGAGTTCATCGAAAACGGAGTTTGCATTCGTCTTCTATGATGTTTTCGGTGTTGGAGGTTTTACCGGTCTTATCCAAGGAAGGGTTCTCACCATTTTCTTTTGGGCCTTTTCTCATTTTCTTATTATTGGTATTTCTATCAAGATTGTGTTAGCCCTTGTCGCTAGCTTTCCAACAAACTTGGTTTCATCGAATTCGGAGTCCGAATGAAGAAGTTGTGGTAGTTTTGGTGTTCTGAAAAGGCTGCAGCGGTACTACCGCGGGTAGGAGCGGAAGTAATTTTTTACTACCGCCCTTGGGAGCGGTACTACCGCTTGGAGCAGTACTACCGCGGCTACTTCCGTGGCTACTTCCGCTCGGGACCAAAATCTCGTCACAAGTCCAGCGGTGGTAGGCACGGATGTAATTTTTTAGTACCGCTCGCAAGCAGTAGTACCGCTATCCTTAGCAGTAGTACCGCTACCCCTAGCGGTAGTACCGTGATATCAAGCGGTACTACCGCTCGGTGCGGGCTGTGAGCATAACGGTTGGATTTTTCCCCACCTATAATAGGGGGTCTTCTTCCCCATTGAACCTCATCCTTTGAGCTCGTGTTCTTCCCCCATTGTTGACCTTCTTCGAGCTTGCTAACTCTCAATCCCTCCATGGATTCTTGCTAGTTCTTGAGGGAAAAGAGAGAGGAGATCTAGATCCATGTTTCCACCAATCACTTTCTCCTCTAAGTGAGGGGAACCCCTTGGATCTAGATCTTGGAGTTCTTCGTGTTCTTCTTTCGTTCTTCCTCTCATTTTCCTCCCTAGCATTAGTTGCTTTGGTGGGATTTGGGAGAGAAGGACTTGGGAACTCCGTGTGCCCTTGCCATTGCATTTGGTGCATCGGTTTGAGTTCTCCACGTGATACGTGGAAGTTACAAGTTGAGAAGCTTATTACTCTTGGGTGCTTGGTGCCCTTGAGCTTGTTCATCTTGGGTGCTTGGGCGCCCTAGACGGTTGGTGGTGTTCGGAGCTCAACCATTGTGGTGTAAAGCTCCGGGCAAGCGTCGGGGTCTCCAATTAGGTTGTGGAGATCGCCCCGAGCAATTTGACGGGTACCGGTGACCGCCCCCAAGGGTTGCCAAAGTGTACGGGTTCGGTGACCGCCCCCAAGGGTCGCCATTTGTACGGGTTCGGTGACCGCCCTCAAGGGTCCCTTAGTGGAATCACGACATCTTGCATTGTGCGAGGGCGTGAGGAGATTACGGTGGCCCTAGTGGCTTTTTGGGGAGCATTGTGCCTCCACACCGCTTCAAATGGAGATTAGCGTCCGCAAGGGTGTGAACTTCGGGATACATCGCCGTCTCCGCGTGCCTCGGTTATCTCTTACCCGAGCCCCTTTACTTATGCACTTTACTTTGTGATAGCCATATTGTTCTTTGTCATATATCTTGCTATCACATAGTTGCTTATCTTGCTTAGCATAAGTTGTTGGTGCACATAGGTGAGCCTAGTTGTTGTAGGTTTTGTGCTTGACAAATTAACCGCTAGGTTTATTCCGCATTTGTTCAAGCCTCTACCGTAATTATTTTAAAACGCCTATTCACCCCCCCCATCTAGGCGACATCCTCGATCTTTCAATTGGTATCAGAGCCTCGTCTCTCTTTGTTGGGTTTAACCGCCTAGAGAGTAAAGATGTCAACCAGAGGATTAGGATTCTCTAACACTCTTAGTTTCGATGGCACAAATTATGATGTTTGGGTAATTCGCATGCTTAATCTCTTTAGGGTCATGGACCCAAATTTAGAGAGAATTGTAGATATGGGTTTTTCTCCTCCAAAGGATCCCCAAAGATTATCTTTAGAGGATGAGAAAAACTCTTATCTCAATGCTCAAGCCTCTAATGTTCTTTTCGATGCTTTGAGCAATGTAGTTATTTTTCAACTCATGCCATTCCGGGATGCTCATGAGTTATGGACAAAGCTTCAAGATAAATATGGTGTGTCCAAGATTTGTGGGGATGGTTGTTCTCCCTCCACCTCCGGTCATATAGTCTTCTCAACTTCTTCTACTTCACCTACATGTAGTTTGCCACAAGGTAATGATATGGTGAGTAGTGTTGGTCATTGCAATGATGATAGTATGCTTATTGTGGATGATCCTTCATCACTATATTATTGCAATGCTCCCTCTTTGGGCTTTAACACTTCGAGCACTCCAAATGTTTCACATGTTTGTGTTGATAGTCCTTGCATATCATGTAGAAATTGCTTGACTAAATATCACGATGATATGCTTGCTATGTCTTGTTGCCATGATAAAAATGCATCTATTTCCTCGAATTGTTGTGCTAACAATGTAGAGGAAACCAAACACTCCATGGAACAAGATGTGGTGTTTAATGGTGCCTCAAGGGATCCTACATCATCATCTATTGCATTTTGCCTTATGGCTAAGGCGTCAAAGGTATCTCCTACTTTATACCCCAATATGTCTCTTGATGATGATGTTGATGCTAATGATGATGAGGATAATGATGAAGAGAATGATAATGTTGCCTCCTTAAAAATTAAGGGGGAAATGGTTTTTAAAGCTCTTCATAAAAATAAAATTGCTCATTCCAACTTCATGAAAATTATGTCCATTGCTATTGAGAGCAAGAAATATATTGATGAGTTGGAATCTCGTCTTGAGGAGCATGAGGTCAACATTGATAAAATGGAAGGTCATGGGCGTGATTACGCTAATGAGATTGCGGACCTCTCTCAAGCTCTTGAACTTGGACAAACCACCAAGGAATCTCTTGAGGAGACTTTTGCTCTAGAATTGTCTAGAGTGAAGGAATCTACTAATAGAGTTCTTGAGGTGGCCAATGTTTTCGAAACTAAAAATGCTAAGTTTGAAGTTGCTCATGCTAGACTCCTTGAGGATTTTGAGCACCTCAAAAAATGGCTCAAGGGTCATCAAGGGTGAGCTCATCAAACTCTTGATGACCCTTGATGCTTCTTATTTAAAAGAGCTTGCCAAGTTGCCTTCTCCTCTTGTTGTTAATGATGATGCTTGTGCTACTAATTCTATTACTTGTGAAGCATCCATTTTGAAGGAGAATGTTGAGCTACGGGCTCAACTTGAGGTGCTATCTTGCAATTATGGGAAATTGGAAGAAAGTCATGAAAAGCTCTCAATCTCTCATGATGATATTCTAGTATCCCATAGTGTGCTAAAGATAGCTCATGAGGCCATGATTGCTAAGGTAACATCTAGTGAGCCTCATGTGGATACTAGCACTACTTCTAGTCAAAATAGTATATTGCCATGTGCTAGTCCTTGTAATTCATCTACTCACAATGTTGGTACATCTTGTGATGAATTTCTTTCCTTGCCTTGTTGCTCTAACGATGAAGCTTATAGTTCCTCTAGTACTTGTGTTGAGACTAACCATGTAGAGGAAATCAAAGAGCTCAAGGCCCAAGTCACTTCTTTGAAGAAAGACTTGGAAAAGTGTCATGAAGGGAAATCCACACTCAACAATATCTTGAGTGTGCAAAAATCCCCCAATGACAAAGGTGAACTTGGATTCAACTCCAATAAAAATAAGAAGTCCAAGATGAACGAAAATAAGGGCCAAGAACAAGTCAAGAATTCGGCCAAGATTGTTTGCTTCAAGTGCAAAGTAGAAGGGCATCATGTTAGATCTTGCCCATTGAAGAAGAAGGCCATTAGTGTCAAGCAACAAGGGAAGAGGGCACAAGTTCAATCTCATGCTCAACCTCAAGTTGAAGAAAGGCCACTTCCCAAGAAGACTCAAGCTAATGCTTCTCTTGTGGAAAAATCAAGTGAGAAGAAAGTGAAGAGTAGACATTGCTACTTATGTCGTGAGAAAGGTCACGTCGCTTCTTCATGCACTAGTGGTAACTTATCCAACCCAATTATTATTGATGCTATCTATTCTCTTGGGAAGGATAAGGTTGGCAATGTGTTTGCCAAGTTTGTTGGTACTCAAAGTGGTGTCAAGAAAAGAACCATTTGGGTAGCCAAGCCTATTGTGACTAACCTCTTAGGACCCAACTTGGTTGGGGACCAACAAGCTCAAACTTGATCAATAGGTGTTTTTGGAGGTCATTGGAGACTTGACTACATTATGAAGAATTAAGGGGACTTCATCTTTCTTGTTGTCTCAAGCCAAGTCAATTGGGTTGTCAAGTTTCTATCTTATATCCAATATGCCTCCTTGCGGTAACTTGTACTTAAATTGTTTACATTGAAAGTTACTTGCCCCTTTGCATGTTTTGGTTTTGTTCCTTGCATGTGTTTGTATATGACGTGTCTCCAAATTGCCGTTGTGTATGTTGGTTTACACATCATGTACTTGTGTGTCGTTCGTTGAGCCTTAGTGCATCTTGTTTATTTCTTAGTTGGCTCTTGTGAAAGATTAATGGAATATCCATTATGGGGGAGTGGTGTGCTTTGTGCACCTCACAATCCTATAAATGTGTGCACATGAATAATACCATCTAGTATTGATATTTCAAGATTATCTAGTCGCTAGGTGGTATATCTCTCATGAGAAATTCAAATTCTAAAAATTCCATTGATTATCTCGTGTTGGATCCTTTTATTGCCTCTTGTTAAGTTTTCTTCATTGGTATCACATTATGGGGGAGTAATATGCAATGTATATTACTAGCCTAGAAAATGTGTACATTTGAGATGTTGTCACCTAGTGTTGATATTGTAGATTATCTTGTTTCTAGGTGGCATGTTAGCTCTACAAGTTGCAATTTGCTTGTGTGTGGTGTGAAGATGATGTTGGATATCCTTGCTATCTACCACCGGGAATTCTTTCCATCTACTTCTTATCTTTTGACAATTGGTAGTCATTTATGTGTGGTAGAATTTATTGATCATCTTTACATTGGCTTTTGTTTTACTTGCCTTTTCTCTTGCCAAGGATTGTGTCAACTCCCGTTGTCTTCCATACCACTTGTGGATCTTGTTTATTTCTTGTTCTTGTCTAGTGTTTTCTAGATATAGTGAAAGCGGTGATCCCACCTTGTGCATTTTGTATTCAAATACAAATCCTATATAATGCACAACTCGTGGGGGGAGCTATTCTATTTTCTTCAGAACACTCTTCTTGTGATCCTTATCAAGTGTGTTTTGGTGGAAGGCAAGCCATTTCTTTTTGGTACTTTGTGCCATCATGAAACTTTGCTGAGAGCTTGGTTTGTTTGGAACCATCCTCTCTTTGGGAGTTTGACATCTTTTGTTTAGTGTGTATCAATGGATATCTCATTCCTTGATGTATCTTTAATGATATCTTCCAAGTGATGATTTCTCCATTTGGTATCCTTTTCGCTTGGCATTTCTTTGTCTTTTGGTTTCGGGTTTTGTAAGTCTTGAGCATGCATGTTTACTTCATGTATTTCATTTGGCATGCTTTCTTTCTTTGACTCAATATATAGGCAAAACTCCACCTAGTCTCAATTTGGATGAGATGTGCATGAAATTCATTTTCATATCTATATGCACGTATTTTTGTGGAGTTTGTCCTATGTATTGGTGTTTCTAACTATTTGGTCCCGATGAGTTTGGGTACCGTTTAGTTTGTGTTGTTCTTCTAGGAACATTTGGAGATGCATTGGATGCTTGGCTCACTCACAAGGAAGGTGTTGTCACCATGTGAATATTGGAGTCAAGCTAGGATGATCAATGAACTACTATCTACCTTCAATTGGTATCTACTACATCCTTCCAATGATATCTCGGTAACAAGTATCTATTCATGCTTTCCCTTCTTGTATTCAACCTTGTGTAGGTTGCATCTTGGCATGATATTCATTTCATATCTTGTGATACTTGTTTCCCTTCTCAAAGCATCCCAACGATGATCTCTTGTTGCTAGTTGTGATGTCTTTGATGTTCGTGCGGTAGGAATTCATTTATATACAATAAGACCATATCTAGCCATGTGCTATGCTTCCAGGCAAATATCTTATTGGTATATGTATGACTTCCTTTTGGATATCTTATTCCTTCGTGCTGTAACTATTTCGGGTGTACATCCTTCTTTGTAGATATATATCATCATGATTTCGTCTACCTAGAACCCTATACACTTGAGAGAACTTACATCTCTAGTTGATATCCTTTCTTTCACGTCCACCTTATCTTTCTTATGTTATTTCATTGGTGGCTCCGTGAAAGCTTTTGCCTTGAGTGCGTGTCCTCTATTGTAGCATCTTGATGCACTCTTGTGTGGTGAAGATTATTTTCCTCATGCTTGTCTTTACGAGGCTTTTGCCATCTTAATTGGTATCCCTCGTCTTGATGAGGCTTTCATCTTCTATCTTCACCACGGGTTGTCACAAGCATAGGTTCTTTATATGCTTATTAGTAAGCTTGTGAACCCATTTGCTAGTTGTGTGTGGGAATGATAGGCCTTGCACCGTGTGCCTCATTCTTTCAAGACTATGTTGATGCTTAATGCTCATCCTATTTTTAGTCTTCTCAAGTGCTTCGCCATGACTCACACACATCATTTTGGTTGAGCCTATTCTTAAGTTGCCTCTTTTACTTGTTGCTCAACCATGTGCTTGTTGCAAGCGCTAGGCTTTGTTTCCTATATGCTCACTTGCACTGGATGTAAGTTTCTATTGATTTTGGGGGAGCTATGATCCTATTTTGTGCACTTTGTATCCAAATACAAATATTCTTATGTGTGCACAAATCATGGGGAGCTTCTCTAGCTTATTTAGAACACTCCTTTGCTCATATCATAATATCCTTCATTCATGTGGCTCATAGGATCTTTGGTCTAGTTGGTTCAATTGATATCATTTGATTGCTTGCTTCAATTAGTATCTTTTGATTGCTCGATTGCTTGTTTCTCTCTTTGTTATGTCTTTGTGGCATATCACTCTTTTGCAATCTTTGGGCCTCAATATAGTTTGTCTTCCTCCAAGTATTTACCATTGGATATGTGTATTGCATTCCACTCTATTTTTGAGAGATACACAATTTATGGAGGAACACTCTTTATATTGGCCTTCTAAGCTTTTCACCCATTTTGGCAATCGATGCCAATGGGGGAGGAGTTTCAGAGAGTTTTGTGGAGAAGTCTTCTGAGTTTTCTCCTTGCTTTGGTTTTGGTTCCTAAGCATTTGCATCCCATTCTCATGCATCATTGGTTGTTGCATTGCATGGTGATGCATAACTCCTTGTATAAACTCTCTTGAAAGTGATTGTCATCAATTACCAAAATGGGGGAGATTGAAAGAACATGCGGTGCCCCCATGTTTGGTTTTGGTAATTGATGACAATCTCTATGGACTAATGGTTGCCTTGAGTTATATCTGAAGGTTTTGTCCATAGGCTTTTCTTGAAGTCCATGTGTTGGTTTCAAGGAGTTTATGAGTTTGACCAAGGTGTTATTAAGGAATTATCCAAAGATTGGTCATGTGAGTGTTGAGCTTATTGCAAGCATGTCTTGAAGAATAAGATTGTGTGATCATTCATGTCCACCTTCAAGACATCATCCAAATGAAGAGAGTTGGAAAGATTCAACACACAAAGCGCACAAGATGTATCGAGGGATCAAGTGATCCCATGGTATGGTAAGCATTGTCCATTACGCTTTGTGTGCTAGCCCATGGTCTTCGTGAGAGTTCTTTGTGGGGTTAGGTTACGGTGTGCAAGTTCAAGTGATGTATCACGAAGAGATCAAGTGCTTGAAGCTTGCCGTCCATTGTGGTGACAATGGACTTGTGAAGATCAGCGGAAGAGTGGCTCACCCATAGTGGAGTATGGGGGGCAATCAACTAGTCTTCATCGAGCCAACGCAATCAAGAAAGGTGGTCCATCTTGAGGAGGAGTAGATCGTCATCATCTAGCTCAAGTGGATTTTGTGCAAGTCAAAGGTTTGCCCTTGATAGGTTTTCTATTTTACCGGTCTCATGGTAGTTGTGCGAGACTGATTTATAGGATCGATTGCCGTACTATCAAGGGGGGCTCTCGATGAGTTGCTTGATCGTATCGTTCGTAGAGAGCTCAAACCATTGCATCCTTGCATCATCTTTATTGGTTCTTGTTTGGTTCTTCTCCTTGTGAGATTTGGAGCTTTTGGTCATCTTGATGACAAGCTTGAGTTCATCGAAAACGGAGTTTGCATGCGTCTTCTATGATGTTTTCGGTGTTGGAGGTTTTACCGGTCTTATCCAAGGAAGGGTTCTCACCATTTTATTTTGGGCCTTTTCTCATTTTCTTATTATTGGTATTTCTATCAAGATTGTGTTAGCCCTTGTCGCTAGCTTTCCAACAAACTTGGTTTCGTCGAATTCGGAGTCCGAATGAAGAAGTTGTGGTAGTTTTGGTGTTCTGAAAAGGCTGCAGCGGTACTACCGCGCGTAGGAGCGGAAGTAATTTTTTACTACTGCCCTTGGGAGTGGTACTACCGCTTGGAGCAGTACTACCGCGGCTACTTCCGTGGCTACTTCCGCTCAGGACCAAAATCTCGTCACAAGTCCAGCGGTGGTAGGCACGGATGTAATTTTTTAGTACCGCTCGCAAGCAGTAGTACCGCTATCCTTAGCAGTAGTACCGCTACCCCTAGCGGTAGTAACATGATGTCAAGCGGTACTACCGCTCGGTGCGGGCTATGAGCATAACGGTTGGATTTTTCCCCACCTATAAAAGGGGGTCTTCTTCCCCATTGAACCTCATCCTTTGAGCTCGTGTTCTTCCCCCATTGTTGACCTTCTTCGAGCTTGCTAACTCTCAATCCCTCCATGGATTCTTGCTAGTTCTTGAGGGAAAAGAAAGAGGAGATCTAGATCCACGTTTCCACCAATCACTTTCTCCTCTAAGTGAGGGGAACCCCTTGGATCTAGATCTTGGAGTTCTTCGTGTTCTTCTTTCGTTCTTCCTCTCATTTTCCTCCCTAGCATTAGTTGCTTTGGTGGGATTTGGGAGAGAAGGACTTGGGAACTCCGTGTACCCTTGCCATTGCATTTGGTGCATCAGTTTGAGTTCTCCACGTGATACGTGGAAGTTACAAGTTGAGAAGCTTATTACTCTTGGGTGCTTTGTGCCCTTGAGCTTGTTCATCTTGGGTGCTTGGGCGCCCTAGACGGTTGGTGGTGTTCGGAGCTCAACCATTGTGGTGTAAAGCTCCGGGCAAGCGTCGGGGTCTCCAATTAGGTTGTGGAGATCGCCCCGAGCAATTTGACGGGTACTGGTGACCGCCTCCAAGGGTTGCCAAAGTGTACGGGTTCGGTGACCGCCCCCAAGGGTCGCCTTTTGTACGGGTTCGGTGACCGCCCTCAAGGTTTCCTTAGTGGAATCACGACATCTTGCATTGTGCAAGGGCGTGAGGAGATTACGGTGGCCCTAGTGGCTTCTTGGGAGCATTGTGCCTCCACACCGCTCCAAACGGAGATTAGCATCCGCAAGGGTGTGAACTTCGGGATACATCATCGTCTCCGCGTGCCTCGGTTATCTCTTACCCGAGCCCCTTTACTTATGCACTTTACTTTGTGATAGCCATATTGTTCTTTGTCATATATCTTGCTATCACATAGTTGCTTATCTTGCTTAGCATAAGTTGTTGGTGCACATAGGTGAGCCTAGTTGTTGTAGGTTTTGTGCTTGACAAATTAACCGCTAGGTTTATTCCGCATTTGTTCAAACCTGTACCGTAATTATTTTAAAACGCCTATTCACCCCCCCCCCCCTCTAGGCGACATCCTCGATCTTTCACCGTCGGATCAGCAACGCGAGGACTGTCGTCGGCCGGCAACTTGCCCTTGGTGTCCACGGGTGTTGCAGCACTCTTGCAGTTGTCCATGGCAGCCCGCTCGAGCACGTCCTCGGCGTACTGCTCTTGCGAGAGGAAGAAGCCAACACTGGTACGCGTCACGCGCATGCCGAGGAAGTATTGTAGGGGGTCGAGGTCCTTCATAGCGAACTCGCCGGTGAGCTTGGCGATGATGCGATGAAGGAGACTGACACTGGACGCAGTAAGGACGATGTCGTCCACGTAGAGCAAGAGGAAGGCAGCATCGGCGCCATGGATGAACGTGAAGAGCGAACTGTCGGAGCGCGTGGGCGCGAACCCAATAGTGGCGAGGAAGACGGCGAACCGAAGAAACCACGCCCGCGGCGCCTGCTTCAAGCCATACAAGGACTTGGAAAGGCGGCAGACGTGGTCAGGGTGAGCAGCATTGACAAAGCCGGCGGGTTGGAGGCAAAACACCTCCTCCTCAAGCGTGCCGTGGAGGAAGGCATTCTTGACATCCAACTGGTGGACGGGCCACGCGCGGGACGCGGCGAGCGTGAGGACGACACGAATCGTGGCGGGCTTCACCACCGGAGAGAACGTCTCACCGTAGTCGATGCCGGCGCATTGACGAAAACCGCGGACGACCCACCACGCCTTGTAGGCGTTCCAGCGAGCCATCGGAGCGGGTTTTGTGGCGGAAAACCCACTTCCTAGAGATGATGTTGGCGCGCGGCGGGCGAGGCACGATCTCCCAAGTGTGGTTGCTGACGAGAGCCGCGAACTCCCCGCGCATGGCAGCAAGCCAGTTGGGGTCGCGGACGGCGGCGTGCACCGAGCGAGGCAGTGGCGAGATGGCCTTAGAGGGTGCTGTAGACGCGATGTGGACGTAGTCGTCGCCGTAGCATGTGCTGGGGCAGAACACACCAGCGCGGGCGTGCGTGACGATCCGGCGAGCAGCAGGGCGCGTGGTCGTGGATGACGAAGTAGACCCCTCGGATGTAGGAGCAACGACCGAGCTTGAGGAAGCAGACCGCTCGGACGTGGAGAGCGTGGCACCACTCGATGAGGGAGCAGCGGTGCTTCCTGAGAGCCGCGAGCGCGCGCTCGAGGAAGTCGAAGAAGAGCTGCCCGACAGTGAGCTAGTGGACGATGGTGAACCGTGCGCAGGGGCGTGTTGGGGTGACAAGCCGGGGCCGCCCAAGGGCGATCCAATGAAGGCGCTCAGGTCCGATGGCGCCGGTGGACTAGCGCTAGGAGCATCGCCACCAGAAGGGGTACAAACCTGCATAGGAGCGGGAACAAGCCGAGGCGCAGGTGGAGCGGCGGGGTTAGGAGGGTGGCGAGCTGAAAACAGAAAAATGTCCTCATCGAAGCGAACATGACGGGAGGTGATGACACGGCAAGATGCAAGGTTGTAGCATCGGTAACCACGGTGGTCAGGTGGGTAGCCAAGAAAAACGCACTCGACGGAGCAGTGATCAAGCTTATGGCGAGAGGTGGAGGTGGCGTTAGGAAAACAGCGGCAACCAAACACGCGGAGGAGAGTGTAATCCGGTGCGACGCCGAGGAGGAGCTCATGTGGTGTGCGTGGCGAACTGGCGTGGCACGGTTTGCAGTTCATGAGGAACGTGGCGACGCCCAGGGCTTCGGCCCAGAAGCGCGACGGCATGGATGCGTGGAAGTGAAGCGCACGAGTGCTGTCATTGAGCGTGCGGAGAGTGCGCTCGGCGCACCCGTTTTGTTGGCTAGTGTAGGGACAGGAGAGGCGAAGTTCAGTACCGTGAGTGGTGAAGAAAGAGCGAACAGCAAGATTGTCAAACTCGCGGCCGTTGTCGATCTGAAGAGCAAGGATGGGCGCTCGAACTGTGTCTGTACGTAGGCATAAAACGCAACAAGTATGGGAAGAACATCAGATTTATGACGCAAAGGAAAGGTCCAGACATAGCGAGTGCAATCATCGATGAGTACTAGATAGAACTGAAAACCAGACACGCTTACAACAGACAAAGTCCAAACATCTAAGTGAAGCAACTGAAAAGGGAAAAAACTACGATGATGTGATGCTTGAAACGGAAGACGCGTGTGTTTGCGGAGACGACACACAGTACATGTGTGTGGGGCGGACGACTGACAGGTGAAGGGGAGGAGCTCCATAGCCTGACGGAGCGCGGCATGTCCTGGATGACCCAAGCGTTGGTGCCAGAGATCAACAGAGGCCACGCCGGCGAAGTGGTGCGGCGAGGACGTGGGTGAGCTAGGAGTGACGCGGTACAGATCGCCATCCGAGTTACATGGAGAATCACCAGGCGGGTGCGGAGGTCCTTCACAGAGAAGCCAAACATGTCAAATTCAACAGAAACAGGGTTCTCACGAGTAAGCTGACGAACAGACAACAGGCTAGTTATAAGTTTGGGAGAGAGAAGGACATTGCGAAGTTGGAGGGGAGAAGAAGAGGTGATGGGCGATGTGGGTAATCGGAAGGCGAGAGCCGTCGCCCACTATGATATGGGAGGGGGAGGGGGAGGGAAAAACTGCACGGAGGTTACTAGAGTTCGACGTCATGTGGGTAGTGGCGCCGGAGTCGAGGTACCAGTCAGAGGTACTGGCCGGCGCGCCGGACGAGGCCGAGGCGCTCTGGAGAGCAGTGTGCAGCGGCCCCATGTCCCACGGCTGGGGCGGAGCGGGCGCAGTGCTGGAGCTGGCGCCCGGAGAGCCATAGTAGTACCCAGGCGGGGGTGCAGTGTAGCCGTACGGGGCGTACGCAACTTGGTGTTGAGCCAGGAGAGCCTGCTGCGGAGGAGTGCCAGGCCGCGGGCCGAGAACGCCCGCACCAGGGGCACGCCAGGCCATCGGCCAAGCTTGTACCATGCCGGTCCAAGAGTTGGCTCCGGGTGCAGGGCCGGGGAACGCCGGCCGACGAGGAGCCGGAGTCGGGCTTTTGAGGAAGACTGCGCCGGGGCCTTGCCAGCGCGGCGGCGACCGCCGCCACGCCCACGACCCGCACCGGACGTCGCGTCTGAGCTCGGTGTAGGAGCCGGTGCAGGGGCTGGGGGCGGCGGTGGTGAGCGCGTGGCGACGAGCGCATGAGCAGTGTGCTGGCGAGCCGCCTGCTCCGCACGGTGCTCCTCAAGGAGCAAGAAGGAACGGGCCTGCAGAAACGTGGGCAGCGGAGTACGGGAAGTGATATGAGGTATAGCACCGTGATACTGCCGCCCAAGGCCACACAGCATGTTGAACAACTGCTGGGTCTCGGTGACAGGCTGGCCGAGATCGCGCAGCTGATCGGCGAAGGACTTGAGGCGTGTGCAGTATTGCATGATCGTCAGGTCGCCCTGGACGAGAGCGTGGTACTCAGCATCGAGGTAGACCGCGCGGGAGAGCTGGTTGTCGTGGAAGATGCTCGTAACCGCGGCCCACACCGTAGCAGCGGTGTCCTCTGGCTGCATGACGGCGTCGAGCAGCTCCCGTGAGATGGTGGCGTAGAGCCAGTGCACGACGCAGTGGTCGATCATCGTCCAGTCTGGGTCGCGTGGAGGCCCGGCAGCCTCGATGGTGAGGTGATCACGGACGCCGAACATGCCGACGACGGTGAGGAAGAAAACACCGCCACTGGGAGAAGTTGCCAGCATGGAGGTCGAGGACGACCGGAACGTGATGATGGATGTCAATCGTCTGCAGAACTGAGGCAGGGAAGGCATGGAGCGGGGCCGCCGCGGCGACCGCAGCAGCGGGTGCAGCAGGGGGAAGCCCCGTACCGAGAACACTGACGGCCGCAGGGGCAGCAGGGAGATCACGGTCAGCAGCAGCGTCGCCATCATGGGAGGAAGTGGGGGAGAGGACGGGGTTGGAGTCCATGGGAGCGGAAGCGAATGGGTTATGCATGAACTGGTCGTCTGATACCATGAAAGGAGAGAAGAGGATCCAACACAGCTTTTCCATTCATCGGGTGCCAGTTATATACAAGTTACAGAGGGCACGTACTGCACGTACGTGAGGTGGTGATCGTGTGTGTTGACCCTGAGAGCACACACACACGCACACTTATGCTAAACTAACCACTGATGCATTCACTAGTCTAAGGGGGTGTTTGGTTCATGGACTTTTTAGTCCCAGAGACTAGAAAAAGTCCCTAGAAACCAAACGGGGGGGACTTTTTCTATAGAGACTAAAAAAAGACTCTACTAGAGAGTCTTTTTTGATTAGTCCCTGGGACTAGAAAAAGTCCTAGGACTTCTGAACCAAACACCCCCTAACAGTCTGGACACGCGATGCGCAGGCCGGTGGCATCCCCGTTTGGCACCCACGCCACAGTGATGGGCGCAATGTCGTCCATGACTTCACGCCCGACGTGAGGGCTGAGAGGCCGTGCCCGCCGTTGTGGATCAGCATCGCCATGTAGGCCCTCAGCTGGGAGTAAATCACTGAAAACCACCACATTTATAGGTAGGATAACGGTATGGAGTCTGACTTCTACTTAACGTGCCACGCATCCTCACCAAAACAGAAGTTTGTCACCATGTCCATCAAAGCCGGTATGGTCTTGGGCTTGATCTTCCCCACGTCTCTAATGAGGGGCTCATCCGACAGGCCATGCTTGAAAGTAGTGATGCGCTCGGAGTCATCACAATCGATGATCTCATTTTTCTACTTAGGGCCATATAATAAATGTTGGCTATAAATTTGTACATTTTTCACACTTTTTTTCCTATTTCTTCATATGTATTGTATGTTTCCCAGCAGCACGTGTAGAGGTAGACGCTTGCATAAGATCCCACTTCCTTTATTTTTTCATGTATCTCTCTTCCAGTTAGGAAAAAAGTGCCAGGTAAGCTGGCTACAACCCTACTATTCTACTTGCTCTTAGCGCTCCTGTTGCCTGCAACTTGCGTTCCACCACCACCACCCAGTCGGTCTGACCAATTGCGATGTTCGTGGCTTCTGATTTCTTCCATCTCTCCAAAGAAAAACTCACCGGCAACATGCAGTTTCCACGTTAATCCAATCTATTTTCATATAGACCAATCAATCATTCGACTCATCTTCCTCTAGGCCAACAAACCATGACCTTCAAACCTCGCAACCATAGTTCATGATACCTTTTGTTAGAAATCCTAGTCGAATAGTCGACATATCAAGGACCAAGCAATTACATGCACGAGGAACGACACCGAGATTTGTTAAGAAGGTTCACTGATATGTGTACTTCACGCTAGCTCCTTGTTGACATTGCTACAATATAGCCCGTCGGACGCCCGGGCGCCGACACATGCCGCGGGCTTCCCCTGCATACATTTGCTAGTATGTTGCATATGTTACAACATGTGTCTACTCCTAGATTGTATAGAAGGCCTGGATACAAGTGTCCTACTCGAACACTACTTTGTGCCCTATCTACATGTAGAACAACTCCATGTTCAACTGTAACCTATCTTGTACACAATATTTGGCACAATTCCAACACAGTGGGTGAGGCTTGTGGCACTGAGTGTGTGCAACCACGGCTTTCAGATGACAAAGCATGTGAGATCGTCAAAGGGGCCGACACGTCGGGCGATCTTGTTCATTCCTTCCGTCATCTCATAGGAGATGTTGAGGGTGCAATAGGAGGACGAGAAAGTTTATGCGCAATGATACGTCCATTTTGCATCATGTTTACCAACTGTTATATTTATAATATTTTTATGCATAATAATGCCTTTTGAAATATTTATAATTCATTTTCTCTCATAATATGCAAGGTTCACATAAAGAGGGAGAAATCCGGCAGCTGGATATCTGAATCCGAAAAAGCTATGCCAGGCCACCTATTCTGCACAACTTCAAATGAGCTGAAACTTCACGAGGAATTTTTATGGAATAAATACGAAACATTGGAGCAAATTACTACTGGAGGGGGCCACCTGGTGAGCACAAGACACCAGGGTGTGCCAGGCCCCCCAGGTGCACCCTAGTGGGTTGTGCTCAGCCCATCCCACCTCCGGTGCCCATCTTCTGGTATATACGTCATTTTGACCTAGAAAAAATGAGTAGAGGACTTTCGGGACGGAGCGCCACCGTCTCGAGGCGGAACTTGGGCAAGAGCACTTTTGCCCTTCGGCGGAGCGATTCCGCCGGGGGATCACCTCTTGTGTCCGGTGGGGGCTCCCGTATGCGTGGATGGCAAGTATATGTATCCGGATATATTATTCCTTTCTGTAAAATCGACTTTGTACAACCCTAAGCCCCTCCGGTGTCTATATAAACCGGAGGGTAGATCGGAGGCAGGATCACAACATTGCTAGGCTAGCTAATCTAGGGTTAGCCAATTTGATCTTGTGGTAGATCAACTCTTGTAACCCCTATACCCTCGAATATAATCAAGCTGGAGCATGGTTTTACCTCCATCAAGAGGGCCCAAACCTGGGTAAACACTGTGTCCTTTTTTCATAGTTACTATTGGTCCTCAGACATACAGCTTGGGCCCCCCTACCCGAGATCTGCCGGTTTTCACACCGACAGCAACCTTGCAATAAAAGAGAAAACATAGATAAAATAGTACATGGTTAAACATACATGACACATGCGCATTTTCTCTAAATGTGATGCAATGCATGTACCATGGAGGGCATTGAAAAATTTCGGAGCCGGCGGTTGGCTCTCGCACGTGGCTTAATTTGCTTTTAGGATGCAGACACGCGTTTAACCAAAGATGGGTGCGAGGAGAGATAAAATAGGTTATAGCGTAAAAATTGTAGGAAAAAGTAATGGGTGAGGTATATTGTTGGACCCATGGGTTAGCCAATAAGCTGCTGGAGCATTGTTTTTCCCCAACTTTGATTTTTAGGGATAGGTAATGACTGCTAGGTATGCTAATTATTTTGAAGAAAGGCACCCAAAGGGCATGTTAGATGTGATAATTATCAAGGAAAGTAGCTAGTAGAATCGAAAGACAACTAGGCCAGTAAAAATAAAATTACTTCGAAGATCATACTACCTTTCTTCTTCCTCCGATCGATTGCCGCACACCGGAGATTGAGAATCAGACTAAATCAATAGTAAAGGAAAGGGACACCTGCAAGAGCCGTCACCTTACCAAGCATTAAATACCACAATAGTCACTCGCCACTTGAAGCAAGATCTAGAAGTCGCTAAAAACATCGGTTGAATCATCACCCCATGCAATACATGTCTGCAATCCATCACCACCGGTGCAGAGACTTGGAGACACCGGATCATACCAGGGTACAACGAGGGAGAGTCGTCAAAGTTGTTGTACCAATAGCAAGCCAATTATTCTCCTTGATAAACACACTAACTGCCAAGATCCGTAGAGAGCGAATTGATCTAGAGACCACAAATTACCACAAGCCTTTCGTCGGCGCCGAATCAGATGTCGTCATCATAGGGAGAGGTCAGAGAGACCTTAATCCAATGCATATCTTTGCCTCGTCAGTGTTGCTAGGGAAACAAGACCTAAGAAAAGGAAAAAATGAAATGAACGGTCCCCACTCCTCTTGCCTCCGATGAGGATGTTGAACAGAGGAGAGGAGGGAGTCCGAGGCGGCAGCGTGGAGGAGACCTTTTGCAGCGGCAGCTAGGTGACTGTTGGAGATGTCCGTGTTGACCAATATCCATCTTTGCTACTTCTCAATTCAATAAAATAAATCTTCACCACTTTAATAAGATAAATAGATACCCTCAATAAAAAAGATAGATAGATAGAGAGAGAGAGAAAGAGATTGATAAATAGATAGATTTAATCAGCCATATCTTTCTAGGCATACATACAAAGTATTAATTGCTACATATAATATAAAATTGCTATATTTTTTGAGGATATCTATTTATCAATCAAAACCGGGACTATGAATTCGGGACTAAAGGAAAGATCCTTTAGTCCCGGTTGTCACAACCGGGAGTAAAAGGTCCTCATATTGCCTCGCGCGCAGCTTACCACCCCACCTACACAGCACATGTGACTCCTGCATGGGATGCTTTCCTTTTGAACTAGTCTATGGAGGACCTTTAGTCCAGGTTGGTGTTATCAACCGGGACTAAATTAAGATAGACCATTTAGTCTGGGTTGGTGTTATCAACCGGGACTAAAGGTCCTCTGACGCCCATGAAACTTGAACCTGGACTAATGCTAGTGTGTTTATCAAGGTCCTTTTTCTACTAGTGTGACCAATATCCATCTTTGCTACTTCTCAATTCAATAAAATAGATCTCCACCACTTTAATAAGATAAATAGATACCCTCAATAAAAAAGATAGATATATAGATAGATAGATAGAGAGGTTGATAAATAGATAGATTTAATCAGCCATATTTTTTAGGCATACATACAAATTATTAATTTCTACATATAATATAAAATTGCTATATTTTTTGAGGATATCTATTTGTCAATCAGCCCAAGTCATTCTAGGCCAAGGATTTCTCCTTCTCCCCACGGCCAATACTTTTTTGAGGATATCTATTTATTCATGGGAACGGCTAGCCTCAGTTACACCGTGGGGAGAAGGAGAAATCATTGGCCGAGAATGACTTGGCTATAATCCCGGCGTGGAGCCTGAGCTCGTTGCCGTTGCGGCGGACGTCTCGAACGCTGATAAACAGAATAAAGATCTTCACCTTCACGCCCTCAAGGCCCTTGATCAAGCCGTTCTGGATCTTCCCGGCGATCCGGCTGCTGTAGTGGATGTTCTGCCCGGCGATGCGGATTTTGCAGTGTCTAGGGAGGTGTACCTCAAAGGAACCATCTGGCCGGAGCTCATAGCCCTGCACGCCCTCTGGGAGGATGCCGGGTGGGAAGCCATACCGCCCTAGCATTTCATACGCGGTTGGCATGCTTCTTGAGTTCCGGTCGTCGGCTGCTGGGACAAGGCTCGCGGCCCGGGTGGTGGCTGTGGCTGCGAGAAGGACGGCAACCATTGCCATGACCAAGGGGATAGAATGCTTCGCCATTGCGATTGGGGTGTTTGGGCTATCGGGTGGACAACTAATGCTTTGTAGATATATTTTTGTGGGAGCACACAGTGATGCTCCCTATGTATAGAGATAGATCTAGACAGTACTTGGATTAATACTCCATCCGTTCCGCAGTATAGCAAATACCCACGTATATATATACCATCATGTACCCAAATCAAAAGTCATTAGGAGAAGTATCTATATCTAAATACGCTCCACTTCATTGATTCATGATAACCTTCATGTGAATACAATTAATG
Organism: Triticum aestivum; assembly: GCF_018294505.1. NCBI lineage: Eukaryota > Viridiplantae > Streptophyta > Magnoliopsida > Poales > Poaceae > Triticum > Triticum aestivum. The sequence continues at coordinate 786,313,129 of NC_057801.1, forward strand.
TTTGGAAGCTGAAGGAGCCAAAGATTGCGTCCAACAAGAATATCTAGAGCCAATTTAAGCTGGTTGTAATGGAGAGTATCATATAATAATATCATGCATATGATAGTAGTGTATAATATTATTTTTTTGAATATATTAGTATATGATACTACCTCCCTAATGCATAGTATTATATATTAGTACTCCCTCCGTCCGAAAATACTCGTCGGAGGGATGGATGTATCTAGACGTATTTTTGTTCTAGATGCATCCATTTTCATCCATTTTTACGACAAGTATTTCCGGACGGAGGGAGTATTATATAGTATATCATTTATTTTTTTATGGGGTAACATAGCATTTATTATGATACGGTATCATGATATGATACTCAAACCCTCTCTTTCTTCATTTAAATCTATGACAACTCATCAAAATTGCCTACTCTCTCCGTTTATAAATATTTGTCTTTCTAGACATTTCAACAAGTGATTACATATGGAGTAAAATGAGTGAATCTACACTATAAGATATGTCTACATACATCCGTATGTGGTAGTCATTTAAAATGTCTAGAAAAACAAATATTTAGGAACGGAGGGAGTACTATCTATGATACTGGAGTACCATTACAACCAGCCTTAGCGAGGCTATGGGTCTCGATATTTGACTCCCTTCCCTCCAAGATGAAATAACAGGATTGGAAGTCTGCCAATGACGCCTTGATTTCTTTTACGAAACTTGCATAGGTCCCTCCTCCCGTTGCTGAATTGATGTCCTCGATGACCTGCTTACAATGTGGCGGAGGTCCAGACTTCCGCAAATCTCCCATCGGCTTATGAACGGTTTGCCAGAATTCGGACACCTGAACATGTCCGGCGAGGTTTGCAACACAGCGTGGATAGAAAATAATGTCTGGACACCGTGGCCTGGACATTTATGGGCTGTTTGGGGTAGCCCATGGGAGATGCCCTAAAATAAAAGTCAATGGACTCTCCCCACGGAAAAAAAGAAGTTAACAGGCGCTTCCACGGGCCTTTGATAGGTTTGTAGGCAACATTTTGGCATGCCGGCATTTGACAACTTTAAAAGTTGCCAGTTTTTTACCACTTTTGAGAGATCGGCAAAGTAAGTTGGTAGCCGAATTTTTAGTTGCTAAAATGTTGGATAACCGTCCTTGATTCTCTCTGCACGGTACAGGCCTACGGTTTGGGTCTTTAAAAACCAGAGCAACTGTCGGTCGATCAACGTATCCACTGATGCCGTAGAAAAACACAAAGTGTTAGACATTGATCTTCAGCTGTGGTTATAATTTCAGACGTACTACTATTCCATATACAATATATACAATCTGTAAGGTACGATGGGTTCTGCTGCTGAACGAGCGGCTTCGGTGGCGTGTGCTACGGCACGAGTGCCAACAACCTGCCGCCGGCGAGCACCGTCGTCGGCATGCTCCGCGAGAACGGCTTCAGCTCGGTCCGCCTCTACGTGCCGCACGGCGAAGCGCTGGCCGCGCTTGCTGGCACCAGCATCAGCGTCACTGTCGGCATGGCCAACGACCTGGTTCCGACCTGGCCGCCAGCGCGTGGGGGGCGGCCGCGTGGGTCCGTGCCAATATCGAGGCCCACCCGGGCGTCTCCTTCCGGTACCTCATCGTGGGCAACGAGGTGGCTGGTAGCGACACGAGGTACCTTGTCCCGGCCATGGAGAACGTGCACGGCGCGCTGGCCGCGGCCGGCCTGTGAGATGCCGTAAGGGTCTGGTCACGACGGCCATATCTCGGGCCACCATTGCCATCCACGTCCCGCCATCGGCGGGCGAGTTCGCTGACGAATCCAAAGTCCAAACAGTTTCTGCTCCCCGTGCTGCAACTCCTGGAGCGCACCGGCGTGCCGCTCCTCGCCAACCTGTACCCGTACTTCGCCTACAAATACAAGGCCGCCGGCGTGCAGGTTAGTTATTTTGTACATTTGTTCATATTTTCAAAACATTAAATAACTTCAAAAAACAAAAGCAAGTTTTTTTTTTCAAAAAAATACACATATCAAAAATATAATATCAAAATCATATATTCAGTAAAACATTAATAATGCATTTGAAAAATATTAATCATGTAAAGAAAATGTTGTTGGTTTATAAATAAATGTACACTGTGTATGAAGAAAAGCAGACATCGAAACATATATTTGAAAAAAATTGTTAATCTTATCTTTTAAAAATATTTATGCAGTGTATAATAAATTTTATATAGTTTAAAAAAACTGTTAATATCATTCAAAAACATATTTCAACCTGTATTTGAAAATTGTTTAAATGTATTGAACATAAGTTTAAAAACATGTGTTTAGAAGAATGTTTATCCTGTACTTGAGTTTAGCGTGCATAAAGAATAGTTGAGGTGCATATGAAAAATGTACAACGTTTATTAAAAAATTAGATCTTAAAAGATATATACTTAAAAATTATCACATATTTGAAAAATGTTTCACGTCCCAAAAATGTTTACTGATATATAAAAAATGTACATAGCATCTGAAATAGTAGACATTAAATATATATCTGAAAAATGTAAATCATGTATTTGAAATTGTACAATATGTATAAAAAATCTTGCTGTTTTATAAAAAAAAAAGGTTCAATCCATATGACAATTTGTAGACATAAAAACCTCTTCATCCTATATTTGAAAAATGTTAAAAAGTGTTCCTGAAAAATAAACCAAATAAAATAA